>NW_027498582.1:0-111093 GCF_021521415.1 Bidens hawaiensis
GATAGTCAACATAAATTCCCACCCGGTTACCAGTCAGGTGGAAATCTCTTCATCTTTTTCATTACAGTTATCTGAATACCCGCCTTCTTCGGAAGTGTATTGATTAAAATAATAAAATATTAATTACTCGATAAGTGAGAAATCTTATTGATTAAAATTACCTGAAAACGAAAATGAGTCGGGTATTGGTAATTAATAAGTTAAGCGAAAACTCGAGTTGTTACAATTTGTTATGAAGAATCCATTAGTGGTAGCTTGGAGATCACACACATCATCAGTGGAGAGACTGTCATGAAATGCCTTAATCAACTCCTATAAGACAATTCCATGATGAGGGCATGTCCTCAACAATAACTTAAATCTCAAGAATGACCCATAAAAGGTCTCACCCGTTGAATGGCGTTTCGAGCCTCTATGGTTCTCTGTGGCGTGTAATATTCATCTAAAAACTGTTGTGCCAAATCTCGTCACGTTATAAATACTAGCCGAAGGTAATGATAGGAACCATTGTTTTGCTACATCCTTAAAACTAAACTGAAACACGGCCATCTTCACGTCATCCGCGGTAAACCCCTGACTTGAGATAGTAGCACAGATCGAATTAAAATCATTCAAGTGTAGATATGGTTCTTCAGTAGATTTTCCATGAAAAGTGGGTAATCCGGTTAAACTTCTCTGTCTCATTGAAAAAGTTATCCCATCTCTAACTGGAACAATGATCGGCAAATGATTCATGCCCACTTGTGGAATGAAATGGATTGAACTCCCCTAACGTGTGATGGAATATATCCCTCGGGACCCATCATCATAATCAAAGTAAGGAGCTTGTGGTCCCATGTTTCCCTGGTATCTTAGTGCTTGTTGTTGCTGGTTTCTGGCATGTTGGTACCATGGTACTAATTTTGTTGAAGTGTTTGAGTATTCTGTTGATATTGGTATTGACCATGATTATCCTCAAACTCTTCGTCATCTTGATAATCAGGATCTTCATCATTCATATGCTCCAGTTCTCAACCCTTTCGTTACCCTGATTAACCCATGGCCCTCTTCTTTGAACTCTGTTGGACCTTGACGATTTAGTGGAGAAGATCTAACTCAACGGTTATCGTCAAAGTTCAGTTTTATTCTCTGGTTACGGGTACCCCCCCCCCCCCACGGTTTACCTGGTATCTTTTACGGTTAACATTATGATTTCGGTAGGTGGTGGGTTGTTTTGAGGAACGGTTGTTCTTGGTTCAGTGGTTGGTCTTGGTTATCAGGCTGATATGCAAGTGGGTCCTTATTATTTTGGTTACTCATTTATTCCTCTTTGGTTTTAAGGTTGTGCTTGTCTAATTTTGGTTCAAATTGGGTTTCTGAGTTGCTCGGTCTCTTTGCTGTTTTTTCAATTTCTGGATCAAACTGTATTTCTCGCGGAAATATCTTGTTTGCAGTAACCTGTAAGTTCACCTGCATAGACAAGAAAAACACTAACACCCCACGTAAAATCAACGAAGAAATAATAAGAACAAAAATTAAAAATTAAACTAACTAACACTTTGCGCGTTGATTCCCCGGCAACGACGCCACTTTGATCGATGTTGAAAGGTCAATCAAAGATATTTAAAAAATACCTTTACTTGAAAGGGCAAGTAAGGTGTCGAATTGTAACATCCCAAAAAGTTACATACCAATTTTCTCAATTTGGGAAGTTGAGGGACCAATTAGTCATTTAGCTAAAATAAAAATATAAAACTCTCTTGAAGCGACACATGCCCGATGACTAATAGGATGAAATCGACATGTGCCTGATGACTAATCTAGTGAAATTGACACATGTCCAATGATTAATCAAATAGATTGACATGTGTTGCCACATGTCACATGAAAGGACATAAGTCATCACAAGAATGAATGGTGGCAAGAGACAGTCAGACCGGCGGTATAAGAAACAACTATAAATAGCGGTCATTGGTTGCTCATTTGTGACATCCGAACACCAAACCACTATCACTTCCTCGAAGTTTGTGCCATCGAGTTGGATTCACGACGCCACTCTAGATTTCGACGTTTCATACCCCAACAACGTACGTATAGTCGAAGTACTCCTCGTCCGTCCTTAAGCATTATACCCATTTTAAGGTAAGAGTTATGTTTAAGATATTTTACTTCATAGCTTAGATCCTAGTCGATGGTATAGCCTAAACCTTGGAAACTTTATAGCTATATTTAAGCTTTTTATATATAAAGATTTAAAATAATAATAATAATAATAATAATAATAATTAATGTTTCTTTATTATTAAGAAATATAAAGTTTTATATGCAAAGGTTATTGTTAATTATTTTCTTCTAAACGAAGAAACGTTATTTTTATATAAAAGATATTTATAAATAATTAAACAGAAAAGCATGACGGGCATGTAGTAACTTGAAGGGTGATAATACCGGTAATCGAGTTTCTTATCTAAGGAAAGTAATTCGTATAAATCTCAATCAACTGCGGGACCCGTTTACTTTCCTAAAGAGCTTGATGAGAGTGTTCGAACCTATTAACCAAAACATGGCACACCAAACGTCATACGGACTAAAGTAAGCATTTTTAAATAAAAATGACTTTTATATCACAAGAAATGTTTTATCAAGGTTTAAAACAACAAATTAGACTAAAGGTCTAAAGCTATATTAGTTGATCTAGGTATTCATACAAAGATATTCTCTTAATTACAGGTTCGAGATAGCATGCACAACATAAATCAGTAAAGACATTTTGATCATAACAACGGTGAGTGCATTGACTCTAAAACTAACGCGAAGGCGTTAAGCATTTTACATATGATTTAAAAATCAAAAAAACATGGCTTGAATGGTTTTCAAAACGTTTGATGTGTAAAGGAAATATAACGACATATCATTCAGGCCATAAGTGCACGTATAGTTGGATCCAAGTTTATACACGTGTTACCGATGAAAGGCTGTAACATGGCTAGTAAAGAGACTCGGTGTAGGCATACGTAAAACTACGGCCAATCTGAGTAAAAAGACTAGTGTTCTATGTGGTTGTACATTCGGGTTAAATAGTACCGTTGAGTGTGTAGATATACTAATACAAATTACGATTGAATGGGTTTAAATTCTTGCCAACATAAAATACTTTGTGTCTGTTAATGTTATTCACCAGCTTTTAGCTGATGTATTTTTTTTAACATTTTCAGATAATCAGTAGTAAGTGATCAGGACAGTAGAGTAACTGGGAGTCAGCTCATTGGAGATATAGAAGGATATGTGGGGGTATTTTATTAAACTCCTTATAAAACTTGATTATGTTAAAATAAATGTTTTATGTTATCAAGGGAATTTAAATCTCTGTTTATATAAAGAATTATTTTGTCAAAAGAATTTTCCGCTGCAACAAAATAAACTCATATATTTTCAAAACCAATACCAACTATTGGTCATACGTCTAGGCCCCTCTGGTCGGGTGTGACACGAATCCACAGGGAATCAATGAAAAGTGCTTGTTCGATTTAATGCATGCTTTTTAATTAATTATAATAGAGTGGACAAACGATGTCAAGCAGGTTAAAAATGATTTGTAAAACAATAATGGGAAAATAACTAATCTCTAGGTTTCAGGTTTTGAAGCAAGTTGGACAATTAATAAAACCTATTTGGAAATATCTTTGTTTATATAAATAAACCAAAAGACTAAATATTTGACTATGCTAAATGTCAGAACTTAATCCAAAAGATTGACACAAGTTAATAAGGATCTATTTGATTATTAATTTTAGGTTTTGATGCACGAAATCAATTATATGGTTAATGATGAATAGGTCAATGACGATAAGAACTCAATCCTATTCATTGATGACCTCAAATCAATTAACTGATAAAAGATTAGGTATTCCAATACGGGAAAATTGTTTAAGCACACAAACAATTAAAAATATTTGATCAACCAAATCCAAATCCAAAGTTTAGGTTTAGACTACCAAAAATCCAAAGTACAACTACACCCTACACCCGGAGATGGATGGTCTTCAGCCTTACATCTTGATCTTGAATCTCTTAATTATGGTGTGGAAGGATGATTGTATGAATGATTATGATGATTAGGAGATGATATGATAGTTAGAGATAGCCCCAAAATCACCCCTATGTGATAGAGAATCAAGAATAATCAATTCTAGGGTTTCTCCTCTTTAAATATGGAAGAAAACAAGCCCAAAACATAATTTCCGTTAGTCCAGGCCGTAGCATACCATTTCTTACGCAGTTTCTGCCTTACGACACCATCATCAATACTCAGACCGTAGGCTACGGTCTGACACCCGTAGCCTACGGTTGCTACAGTATCAAATGATCGTTTTTCGTTTTCTTCGACTTTTGATCGTCCAGTAAAGCTGTCGGTTACTCCCCTTCTTGTAAACTTAATTTCTTCATCCTTAAACACTCCAAATTAACTTCGCTAAGCTCTGCACACCTGTAAACATAAAAACACTCAAAGTACTTATGTTCGATAAATATAAACAAGTAAAATACACAAGATTACACACTATAAACACATGTTTTCACCCACGCATCATTAGATGAATTAAAACAACTTGACCTATTAAGACAGACAACCTGTTAAAGTCAAACTCATACATGTTAATATTTGTGTCGTATCGCGTCCGTGTTAAAATTGTCAGCCAGAATAATAGTTAACAAAGTTTAATAGAGTTTTTTAACTGACATCCATTCTAGAGGCGGAAAGATGAAATACATGTAAATAACATGTACCATTGAGTATTTGCTATTAATTATCTTATAGAATATTGCACAAATGGTCTTCGTGATTTCGCCATATTGCAATTTGGTCCATGGGTTTCACAATTTGCAAGCTTAGTCTAAACATTTATGAGAAGGTTGCAATCTTAATTAGTTTTTTTATGAAAGTGATGTCACGTGTCATATTGTGTATTTTTTTCAAATTTGAAACCCTAATACTATCTTTCAAATTCCTTACGTCAACTTTATCACCTTTGGTTATGAACTAAACCTACAATTATGCACTGAACCTGCGAGTTCAAAGTAAAGTGCGAAAAAAGATTTTGGTTTGGTAGCGATTGATGGAGGTTTTGTGGAATATAAATCGAATATGATATGGGTGGGTCAATCTGAACCAGTAGAATTTGAAGTGTTACATTTGTTTCAACAAAAATTATAAAATGTTGACTATTACTTGTTGACTTCTCTTACAGTTTTCCTTTTTTACCCTTGTATTTAATTAGTTAGTACTAATTGTTATTTAGTTAATCAGTTTGTTAGATGACAGTTAGTGGATATATTAGGGCTTGTACAGCTTCTTTGGTTTGAGATAACAGAAATTAGTTTCTTCCCAAATTTCATGGTATCAAAGCAGGATCTTCCTCTCTGATTATCATTTCTTCATCATCTTCATTCGATCGTTCTCTATTTCGCTTCCGTTTTCTTCAATTTCTTTGTTTTTTTTTCAATCAGAAATTGAACCATGTTAGATTCAAACAGTGGTTCTGTTCATACTTCTTCAATCATCGATTCATCTAATCCTCTATACCTTCAAAAAATTTTCATGGAACAGGATTTGGTCCTTGGAAAAGAGCGATGACTATCGGGCTTTTGGCGAAGAACAAGCTCGTTTTTGTCAATGGTGATTTTGTCATACCTACTAGTTCTTGTCTAGTTGATCTATGGAAACGTTGTAATGATATGGTGATTTCATGGAGCTTGAACACTTTATCTCAAGAAATCAGTGCAAGTGTATTGTATGTTGAATCTGCTCAACAATTGTGGTTGGAATTGATTCATAGATATGGTCAAATCAATGGAGCAAAATTTTACCATTTGCTATAGAATATTTCTGATCTTGTTCAGGGAAATTGTGATGTTGCCACATATTTTACTAAACTCAAGACAAAATGTGATGAATTATGTGCCCTAAATTTGATCCCATCTTGTACATGTGGAACTGCTCATCTCATAACTAAAAGAGATGAAGATCAGAAGTTGGTGCAATTTCTTATGGGCCTAAATCCATGCTATGAATCAATTAGAGGTAATATTCTTATGACGCAACCTTTACCTTCAATTAATCAAGCGTATGTACTCCTTATGCACGATGAAAAGCAACGTGAAATTCATTCAACTGTCATCTTTCCTTCTGATTCTGCATCAATGAATGTAAATTCTCAAGCACAAAATACTCAATTTGGTAGATATGATAAGAAGAGAACAGTTCCTTGTTCAAATTGCAAACAAAATGGACATCATGCAAGTAAATGCTATAGGATTATTGGATTTCCTAAGGATTTTAAGTTTACTAAGTACAAAAGAGGTACTGCTAATATGGTGGAAAATGAAAGAGAGACATTTGATCAAGCGTATTATAATCCATTTGCCTCTAAGAGTTCTCAAGAAACCGTGTCTTCTGGTCATTCAATCACAACAGAACAATATCATGAACTGATGCAACTTTTGCAGAAAACTCACTTGCCTAAGGAGTCTATCACACAGCCTGCGTCATCCATTAGCTATGCTAATTTTGCAAGTATGATGGCTTGTATCTCATCAAAATTCCACTCAAACTGGATCATTGATACGGGTGCCAGTGATCACATGTGTCATGATATTAGGTTGTTTACAAATATAAAATCGTTTTCAAAACCATTTTCCATTGGTTTTCCTAATGGTCATGCTCTCAATGTTCATCGATATGGGACTGTTTGTTTTAGTCAAAATTTGTCCCTTCCTAATGTTCTTCTAGTTCCATATTTCAAACACAATCTTCTTTCAGTCCCAAAACTTTGTGATGATACTAAAGGAATAGTATATTTCTCTAACAAAAGTTGTATTTTACAGGGCCCTTCAATGAAGAATCCACTGGTTCTTTGTGATCTTTTGAATGGGCTCTACATTTTCAAAGCAACCAATACTCATTTCAGTTGTAATAGTTCGAATTTGTTTACTACTTCTCTTTGTAATTCTTTTGTAAACAGTAATGTCTGGCATAGTAGACTCGGTCATTTACCTTTTTATAAGATGAAACAATTAAGTGTGTTGTCTAATACATCTTTGTCTTCTATTGATCAGTGTCATATTTGTCCTAAGGCTAGACAACATCGTTTACCATTTCCACATAGTCATAGATCATCTACTGCAATATTTGATCTTATACATATTGACGTTTGGGGTCCATATCATACTTCAACATATAGTGGTTACAAATATTTTCTAACTATTGTGGATGACTTTAGTAGAACCACATGGACCCCTACTAAAGCAGGTGTGTTTCCTGTTCTTCAAGGCTTTGTAGAAATGGTTGCTACTTAATTTAATGCAAAAGTTAAATGCATTCGATCTGATAATGCTTTTGAACTTGGTAGTGGTCATAAACAGGCTGAATACTTCCTTAGTAAAGGTATTTTGCATCAAACTTGTTGTGTCCAAGTTCCTCAACAAAATGGAGTTGTTGAGCGTAAACATAAGCACATGTTAGAAACCTCTAGAGCTTTGCTTTTTCAATCAAATCGTCCACTTCAATTTTGGGGAGATTGTGTGCTCACAGCAACCCATTTGATCAACCGATTTCCTAATACTCTTCTTGAGGGTAAGACTCTGTATGAAATATTTACAAATAAAGTTCCTACTTATAATCATTTAAAGGCTTTTGGCTGCCTTTGTTATGCATCCACCCTTGCACATGGAAGAGATAAGTTCAAACCTAGAGCACTACCTTGTCTATATGTTGGTTATCCCATTGGCAAAAAAAGTTATAAGTTGTATAATCTGCATACTCAAACTGGTTTTCTTTCCTGGGATGTGGTGTTTTTTGAACATTTATTTCCCTCCATTACATCTTCTACATCATCTCATCTTTTTCCCTCAATTGATAATTTGGCATCTTTCTTTGACGATCCCGTTATTAACAATTCAGACACTTCTCATTTGTCATCACACAATTATCTCCTGGTCCTGTTTCATCTCCTTTTGTTCCTCCTAACTCATCCAATTCTTCTGTTCCTCAAGTTGTTCCTCATCAAAAATCCTCAAGACAATATGTTCCTCCTGCTTATTTGAATGATTATATATCCCATAATGTGCATACTTTTCATGATTGTTGTCATACAATCACCAATGCTTGTTCGGACTTCTCATGTTCCCTTTAATGAGTTAGCTGATTCTAGTCAAAACTTTGTTCACAACCTTGATATTCTACAAGAACCAAAAACATATATACAAGTTGTTATGCATTCTTCTTAGTGTGATGCAATGGATAAAGAGTTTCAAGCCCTTCAAGACAATCACACCTGGTCAGTGGTTGGTCTTCCATCGGGTAAGAAGCCAATCAAGTGCAAATGGGTCTACAAGATTAAATATAATGCTAATGGTAGTGTGGAAAGATGCAAAGCTCGTTTAGTTGTTCGGGGTGATACTCAAAAACTTGGTCTCGATTACAATGAAACGTTCTCACCCGTTGTTAAAATGACTACTATTCGTAGTCTCATTGCCATAGCTGCAAAATTACAGTGGTCATTGTACCAATTAGACGTCAACAATGCATTCTTGCATGGTGACCTCGATGAAGAAATTTATATGACCCCCTCCTGGTATGGATCTTCCACCAGATCAAGTTTTGAAGTTGCAAAAATCTCTTTATGGCTTAAAACAAGCGTCTCGACAATGGTATGGGAAACTGTCAACTGTTCTAAAAGGCTATGTTCGACCAAATAATGATTACTCATTATTCATTAAATCAATGGGTAGCTCTACTGTCCATGTTGCAGTGTATGTCGATGATATTTTGGTCACCAAGAACGATAATGAAGAAATTTCGGCTCTGAAAGATCATCCTCATTCTACTTTCAAAATTAAGGATCTTGGTTTCCTCAATTATTTTCTTGGAATGGAAATTTTAAAACTTTCTAATGGGGTAATTATGACCCAGAGGAAATTTGCTAATGATTTGTTAGTTGAGTTCAACGAACATGATCTTCCAACAGTTTCAACTCTTTTACCAGTTCACTTACAACTGAAAGCTAATAATGGGGAGGTAGTTTCAGATCCATTACAATATCGATAGCTGGTGGGAAAATTAAATTACCTAACACATACATGTCCAGATTTGGCTTTTGCTGTTCAGTTTCTAAGTCAGTTTATGCAAGATCCTCGGGTTCCTCATTGGAACGCAGCATTACACACTTTAGCCTATGTCAAAAGTTCTGCTTCCCAAGGATTATTATTTAATGATTCCTATCATTTTGATCTTCATGCTTATTGTGGTAGTGATTGGGCTTCATGTCCAAACACACGCAAATCAGTCAATGGATATTTCATTCCGCTTGGTGGATGCCCAATTTCTTGGAAGTCCAAGAAGCAACCTACTGTTGCTTTGAGTTCAGTCGAGGCAGAATACCTATCAATGAGACGGGTCACGGCTGAATTATCTTGGTTGACTCGTTTACTGCATGAGCTTAATGTATGTTAAAGTCACACCTATTCCCGTTAAGTGTGATAGTCAAGCGGCAATTTACATTGCAAAGAATCCGGTTTTTCATGAGCGCACTAAACATATTGAGATCGGTTGCCATTTTGTGCGAGAAAAGTAACAAGAAGGCTTAATTTCCTTATCGCATTGATGTGGGCCCAAGTATAGAAGACTGGGCCATTATGTTTCTGGAGGCCCAAGATCGTGCTTCAAAAGGGACTTCACGAAAATGGGCTTAACTTGGGCTACGGGCCTCCGTTTCTGGCGTTCTACCAGTCAAAACGACAGTTGGAACGTGGGCCACGTTGTGATAATTATCCCGTTTATTTTTACAAAATAAGGACTCTAGATACAATTTTGGACCACTTTTATGTTTTTCGTCTACTTTTTGTGTTTTGTTTTGGACCGTTGTTGGGCCTTTAGTTGTTTATTTCGGCCCAAACCTATTTTGGTTTCTCTATTAATATGTTATGAATGTAATGTGACTGATCATTGATCAGAATTAATAAAAAAAGTTTTGACTTTTCAAGTTCTTGACTTTTGGGTCGAATTTGGGGGTTTGGGAAGGATTTTCACGGGTATTTCAAGAATCAACGTGTTTAGCCTTCGGATTCTCATTGTACGCTGCATCAGTTGGTATCAAAGCTAGGTTCCTGGCTCAATATGGCTTGTGAGGGGGACAATATCTATGATTCCTGGCCCATGTTTGATGAATACGAGGACGAGGAATGGTATGTTTGGGTAACCGATGATGTTCTTGAAAGTTTAAAAAGAAAACATGAGTGGTCTACAATTTATTCGGGTATTTTTGATGAAATTTTAAGGGATGGTACGGTATAAAATGGTGGTGATATTGTGGTTAATGGTGATTTGAATTTGTCTTTCATATACATGATATCTCCCACTATTTTGAAACTTCATATTAATGAGTTAAATGAAGATACAAATTTTAAGAAATTGCCTACTGTAATCATCAACTATTTCCCACATTCGAATGTCAAAGAAAAATATTTTATGTTTGAGCTTGATATGGTGGGCCCTAAAGTGAATGATGATTACATGAATAAAAAAGAATTACATGAAGTGGTAATTACTTGTGACGGGCTCATACACGTAACTCTTAAAGGTGAAGGTGTGGTGATAGTATTTAACATGAATCGGATGGATGGTCCCTTTGACCCAAGTGGCTACGGTTCAAAGACAAAAACTCGAGGGCGAGTTTTTTCAAAGGTGGGGAGAATAATGTGGGGAGATCAAACGTTTACCAAATAATGACGAAATGAGTTATGGATTTACAAGAGTTTAAAATGAATATTTTATGTCTTTTGGTTTAATCATTAGAAGCCCAATGGTTTTCTGTTTTTTTTAAATACTTGAGATTTGTAATGTAAAAAAAACAAGGTTTGGAATATATGAAAAAAATCATTTCCTCTCTATCACAGTGTGTGTTAGTGTGTGAAATACCTAATTATCGGTATTCTTTGTGAATCAACGATAGTTGGGAGAATTAATCCTGGTATTCGTGTAAATCAACAGGTTCAATTATTTATCTTATTTACGATCTACGTCTTTTATAGGAGTTTTGGGAAGTACTTCACGGGTATTCTTAGAATCAACGTGTTTGACATCCAATTTTATCTCCACGCTACGTCAGGTGGTATCAAAGCCGAATTCCTGGCTCGAAAATGCCTCCAAGGAGACAACAGAGACCGCTCGATGAGGTTTACGAACGAGAGTTGGAACAACGATTTATGGCACGGGTGGAGCAACAATTGGATCAGGTGGTCGATCAACTCACTGATCGAATGGCTGACTTGATGAATCGTAGAAGACAGGTCCCTGAAAACAGGGAGGGGCGTGACTTCGATAATCCATTTTTTGGTCATGATGATTCGTCTTCCGAAGAGGGGTACGAGGGGGGGCCAAGGCAATAACCTGGTGATGGCAACCGACGTTGGGATGTTGGATCCGAACTGATACCCCAGAATTTGATGGGACTAGTTTGGATCCGGAAGGGTTCATTGATTGGTTGGTTATTGTAGAAGAGGTGTTTGAATTCCGAGAGGTTCCTGAAAATAAGCGGGTACCTTTGATCGCTACCAGGCTACGTGGGAGGGCGTCGGCATGGTGGCAACAATTGAATATGACATGAAATAGACTCGGAAAGTCACGGATCGTGACATGGGCCAAGATGAGAAAGTGTTTGCGGGATACCTTTCTACCTCACAACTTTCAACGTTTGATGTATCAACGTTTGCAGAATCTGAAGCAGGGATCCAAATCGGTAGATGACTATACGACCGAATTTTATCATTTGATTGCTCGTAATGATATTCAAGAAACCGATGAACAACTTGTTGCTCGATATATTGGAGGTTTAAGGGTTCAGATCATGGACTCTGTAAATCTTTTTGATCCGTTAACGGTCGCCGAGGCATACCAAAGGGCATTGGCTTTTGAAAAACAAAACCGTCGGGTGGGCGGTTCGTATTCACCAGCCCATGCTGGAGGAAATTCGGGGTCGGGTAGTGGAGGACCTCGTGTCGTGCCAAGTCAGCAGAGGTCGGAGCCCAACAACACTGGGTCGACTTCTAAGGTGGCTAGTAGTAGCGGGGTGAAGTGTTTTAAATGTGGTGAGACAGGTCATCGGCAAGTTAACTGTAAACAGGCGGGTAAGAGGCATTTGTTTGTTGAATCTGATGATGAAGAATATGAAAAGGCCCTAGAGTATGATGAAGAACCCGAGTATGAGGAAGAGGTTGTGACCGGTGATGTGGGGGTGAATTTGGTGGTTAGGCGTTCTTGCTATACACCAAAGGCGGATGGTGATGATTGGCTAAATCATAACATATTCCACTCCATGTGTACTATCTTGGGGAAGGTTTGCACCTTTGTTATTGACTCTGGGAGTTGTGATAACTTGATCTCAGAAGAGGCAGTTTGTAATTTTGCTTTGAAGACGGAGAGTCGTTCCAAACCGTATAAGCTACAATGGCTTAAGAAGGGAGGCGAGGTAATGGTATCCAAGCGAGCTCTTGTTTCTTTTTCTGTGGGTACAACATATAAAGATGATATTTGGTGTGATGTGGTTCCTATAGATGCATGTCATTTGTTGTTGGGTAGACCTTGGGAGTATGAACGTAGCGTTGAACATAACGGGCGTTCAAATACTTACAGTTTTATGTTTGGTGGTGTGAAGCTAACTCTTGTTCCTAGCAAGCCAAAAGAGTTGGCCACGAAGTCTTCCGGTAATTATTTGACGATTAGTCAGTTTGAAGAGGAGTAAAAGGATGCAGAAATGGTTTTCGTGTTGATAGGGAAGGAAGTGTCTGAGGAGACTGAAATTCCTGAAGCAATGGCTCCATTATTTGATGAATTTGTTGATGTCTTCCCTGATGAATTACCAGATGGTTTGCCCCCGTTGCGTGACATCCAGCACTATATTGATTTGGAGCCAGGTGCCCAACTTCCTAATAAGCCACACTATAGAATGAGTCCTAATGAGCATGATGAGTTGCGTAGGCAGGTTGAAGACTTGATTTCTAAGGGGTATGTTCGGGAAAGCATGAGTCCTTGTGCTGTCCCTGCCTTGTTGACCTCCAAGAAGGATGGAACATGGCGTATGTGTGTTGATAGTCGTGCCATCAACAAGATTACTGTCAGGTACAGATTTCCAATTCCTCGACTAGATGATTTGCTTGACCAGATAAGTGGTGCCACTATTTTCACGAAACTGGATTTAAAAAGTGGGTACCATCAGATTCGCCTTAGACTGGGTGATGAATGGAAAACCGCCTTCAAGACTCGTGAGGGGTTGTATAAGTGGTTGGTGATGCCTTTTGGTTTATCTAATGCTCCCAGCACTTTTATGCGAGTCATGAACCAGTTGTTTAGGCCCTTTATCGATAAATTTGTGGTGGTGTATTTTGATGATGTTCTCATTTATAGTGCTAATATTGGTGAGCATGTTAGCCATATACGACAGGTTTTGGCCTTACTCAGCAAAGACAGTTTGTATGCAGCCAAAAAGAAGTGTGTCTTCATGGCCCCATAATTTCTTTTTTTGGGATATGTTGTTTCGGGGGAAGGAATACAGGTAGACGAGTCTAAAGTTGCAGCCATTAAGTAGTGGCCAACCCCAAACTCAATAACTGAAGTACGAAATTTCCATGGTATTTCTTCATTCTATAGGCGATTCATACGAAATTTTAGTTCCATCATGGCACCAGTGACAGATTGTATGAAAGGGAAGACCTTTATGTGGAGTGAAGATGCTAAGTCAGCTTTTCAATTAATCAAAGAAAAACTTACAACGGCGCCGATTCTAGTATTACCAGACTTTTCTCAAGCTTTTGAACTACATACAGATGCCTCGCAGGGTGGAATTGGGGCAGTTCTAGGTCAAGGGGGCGGCCCGTTGCCTATTTCAGTGAAAAGTTGACAGGTGCTAAGCTTCGTTATAGAACTTATGATATTGAGTTTTATGCAGTGGTCCAGGTTGTGAAACATTGGCGCCACTACTTGTTCCATAAGGAGTTTGTTCTTTTTACGGATCATGATTCCTTGAGGCATATTCGTAGTCAGGACAAGGTGTCTCATAAGCACGCAAGATGGATGGCTTTCCTGGAAAAATTTACTTTTGTGGTGAAACACAAGTCTGGGGTTTCGAATCGGGTGTCAGATGCTTTGAGTAGGAGGAGCAATTTGCTTGTATGTATGAGGGTTGGTGTGCCGGGTGTAGACACCTTCATGGAACAGCTAATGGTGGACCCTTATTTTTCTGTTGTTTTGCAGGATGTGCAATCTGGGAAGAGGTCAGATTTCCTAGTGCATGACGGTTTCCTTTTCAAGGGAAATCAACTGTGTATTCCAGACTCAAGTCTTCGCCTTCAAATCATTCAAGAGTTACATGGTGAAGGGCATGTTGGAAGGGACCGTACTTTACAGTTGGTGCAAGTTTCCTACTTTTGGCCCACTATGCGCAAGGAAGTAGACCGGTTTGTGAAGCGTTGTAGGGTCTGTCAAGTGTCAAAGGGAACCGCTACTAATGCTGGGCTCTATATGCCTTTACCCGTTCCTTCACAGACTTGGGTTAATATTAGCATGGATTTCGTGTTGGGATTACCGCGTACTCAGCATGGTCATGATTCGATAGTTGTTGTTGTTGATCGGTTTTCTAAAATGGCTCACTTTGTTCCTTGCAAGAAGACGACAGATGCAGTTAATGTAGCTCAATTTTTCTTTCGAGATATTTACCGGTTGCATGGGTTGCCCACTTCTATTGTGTCTGACCGGGACACTCGTTTTTTAAGTCATTTTTGGCGTAGTCTGTGGAAGATGGTGAATACTCAGCTCAATTTCAGTAGTGCCTACCACCCTCAAACAGATGGGCAGACTGAAGTGGTTAATCGTTCACTTAGAAATTTACTGCGGTGCCTTGTGGGTGAACATGTCAAGGCCTGGGATCAAAAACTATGTCAAGCTGAGTTTGCTCATAATCATGTTGTCAATCGAAGTACCGGGTTTAGTCCTTTTCAAGTGGTTTATTCTGCTCAGTCACGGGGACCCCTTGACCTGATGTCACTTCCCGTTCCTGGTTCTGTTCCCAAGAAGGTGAAAGATTTTGTTAAAGGGCTACATGAGATTCATAAAGATGTGCATGACAACCTGGTTCGAGCGAATTCAAAGTACAAGCAGGTTGCTGATCAGAAGCGACGACATGTTGAATTTGAATAAGGTGATTTTATCTGGGCTGTTTTGACAAAAGATCATTTTTCTGTTGGGGAATACAACAAGTTATCAGCTAAGAAGATTGGACCCGTGGAAATTATGGAGAAGATAAACTCAAATGCTTACCGTCTAAAGCTGCCGAGTCACATTCGTTAATCTGATGTGTTTAATGTGAAACATTTACTACCTTATTACGGGGACACTTCTGATGATGAGGGTGCTACTGATTCGAGGTCGAATTTTTTCTATCCGGGAGGAATGATGTGGGCCCAAGTATAGAAGACCGGGCCATTATGTTTCTGGAGGCCCAAGATCGTGCTTCAAAAGGGACTTCACGAAAATGGGCTTAACTTGGGCTACGGGCCTCCGTTTCTTGCGTTCTACCAGCCAAAACGACCGTTGGAACGTGGGCCACGTTGTGATAACCCGCTGTATTGTTTATTTTTCCAAAATAAGGCCTCTAGATACACTTTTGGGCCACTTTTATGTTTTTCGTCTACTTTTTGTGTTTTGTTTTGGACCGTTGTTGGGCCTTTAGTTGTTTATTTCGGCCCAAACCTATTTCGGCTTCTCTATTAATATGTTATGAATGTAATGTGACTGATCATTGATCAGAATTAATAAAAAAAACTTTTGACTTTTCAAGTTTTTTTGACTTTTGGGTCGAATTTGGGGGTTTGGGAAGGATTTTCACGGGTATTCCAAGAATCAACGTGTTTAGCCTTTGGATTCTCATTGTACGCTGCATCACACATACTCGGACTATGATCAAGTTGCAGATATTTTATGACATTCATGACAAAACGAGGTATACCTTATTCATTACGTAATGAGTAAACGATAAATCGGTTAGATTGTAACGATTAAACGAGTAACCGTATGATACTGATTATGACCCGTATATATACATATGGTTCACATATGAGTTATATATATATATATATATATATTATGGTGGCTAACATACTGATATTTAGGCCCCGGTACGTTTAAAACCATTTAAACGAAAAAGGTTTCGTTTAACGATACGCTATGACTTTAAACGTAATCGTTAACATCAAAACGAGCATTGTAACATTCGTTAAGCCGAAAAAGATTTATAAAGCACTTTTATAACATGTTTTAAGCAATCTGTGAAAATATTTTGGATTTTTAAAACCATTTAAAAGGTTTTTATTATTTTGCAAAAATGAGTCGAAAAACAACCGTTTCCGCGCAGTTTTTCGCAGCCAAACTAGTTTTCTTGTGAAAAACTGAACCCGAACTAAATTTTGGACTGAGATTTAAACATGGCACGAAAACCGAGACAAATGGACTAGAGAGGAGGCCCAAAATGGGGCCCAATACTTACGGCCGCCATTTTGGAAAACCCCTCTCTAGATATTTAACTTCTCAAAACTTCTTAAATCATTTCACACTCTAAATACTTTTTAAGTCCTGATCACCTCTGTTTTTCATCATTCCCAGCCAAAAAAATATAAGGTAAGTTCAAAATTAATGATAATTTAACCAAGTTTTAATCACTTATTTATATATAAACATGTCTTGATTAGTTTTAACATGTTTAACCATTCAAAAATCATAAAAATCAACTAAAATCATGTTTTGATGTTAAACATGTTTACAAAGCAGAAACATATAGGTTTTTGACCAAAAACACGGATTTGAACATGAATATGTCGTTTTTTACGGTTCTAAAGTTCGGTTTGAAACCAAATCCGAAACCCTAATTAGCAAGGCTGTTACATGGATGATTTATGCTTGGTTTGATGTTATATGATATTTAGATACATTGAGTTTGGGACCCAAGACCCGGAGAATCGTTTAAACCATCAAAAACCACCGAAAACCGACAAGGTAATACCGTATTACTCGTTTAGGGGCTGTTTAGTATTAGGTTGTGACGTGCTTGTTTTTATATTGTGAAAATTTTCAGGGACATTAGGGATAATATAAATGAGTTTTTGTTCAAATTAGGTAATTTTTCGATAAACGGAGAATATTTGGCAAATTTAGTACCGTTTATTGGAGTTTATTTGGGAAAAATATTTAAACTACATGAAAAATTATGAAATTTGCCTTGGAACTCATAAATGTTATTTTTATATCACTGGTAAAATATGGGGACATTTGGAGATGTCTAAATATTTTTTGTGCAATTTTGTTTTAATCGAGTTTTAACAACCGAAAAATGCGCAAAACGCCTTTTTGGCCAAAGAGTTAAATTCTGGAGAATTTGAAGAAGCTTTTTCATGGTATTTTAATCACTTGTAAAAATTATGGGATTTTTCGGATATCGTTTGGTATAAACGAGCTATTTATAACCTAACTATAACATATTAAATGAATTTTTATAAATAGATAATTAATCATAAAATTTCTGAAAATATTTTTATAAAATTCTCCATATTTTATTTTATTTTTACAAAAATTTTCATAATTTATATATAAGTGCACAATTAGTTATAATTAATTGAAAATTTAAATTATATATGTTTTAACAAAACCGGCAGTTTTGTGTTTAATGAACTGACTGGTATGTCAAAACATCAAAAGTGGTCAAATATAGTATTTTTAGATGAATTTGATAATAACGAACTTTTAGGAGAATTGCGGATAATTCGGGTGGATTGTACGCGTTTTGTATAATCAAATCCGTGTGAAAACGGAAACGAACCCTACGATCAATCCAGATACCGAAACTTCAAAATTCTTTCATAAATCAAATCATTTTATCAATCAATATGTTTACTCAAGTTTATGTGATCTTACCTAATCCCAAAACGCATAAACGATCAACTTGGTTAGGCTCGGAAAATAGTGAAACTGAGCCAAATCCGGTTTTAAACATTTCATAGTGTACAACGTCACAATCTAAGATTACGGTCATGTTCAGGGCCTATCAGCTATACCCAGACTAGTTATACTGCCCGATTTAGTTTAAACACTATACTAGTATTAACGGTACGATACCGGTTATAGGACCCAAGCTATAATCGAGGCACACTACTTACTGACACGTATTACCAGCCGGAACTACGATAAGGTGAGTTTCACGACCCCACTTTCTAAAATGTTTTACAAACTTTTGGTGTGAAAGGCATTTTTACATATACTTATATACTTGAAAATGTGTGATAATGTGAATTATCTAAGAAATAACACTTGAAAGTCCCCACAAACACAAGTGATTAACTTCGTGCCGGTGACGTGTGGATAATACTATCGGTTTGACAAACCCAACTGACAGCGCCGGAGGAGTATGCCGGAACATGTTAACCCAGTTGCACATTGTCATTTAAACTTGTTACATTCTGCTATGTGGTGTTAGACATAGTACATACTTGGGGCAAAGTGGCTGTTAATTGCCAACATGAGTGCATGGGCAAGGGTGGCCATGTGTTTTAGCTCGTTTCGATTTCACTTGTGGCTTAGTATAAAAACATCATACACATACATACGTATATACTTACTTACTGTGAACTTTACGAACTCATATACTGATTTTTTTGGTACTCGTGAAACTTGAAACTCACCAACTAGACGTAGTTGAACCTTTTTAACATGTTTTTCAGGTGAGCCCAAGTTGGAATAATTTGCTATTTGCTCGGTGCTAGGAGGGAAGTGAATCGCTGTACATAGACGCTAGTATATATATTATAGAATAAGCAATCACGCGAACTGGTTATGTGATTTTCATCTAGTTTGTAAACTTAGTACCTACCAATGTAATATGATGTGAATTAGTTTGTTGAATTTCTTTATAAACAATGTTGATGATACCAGTATTGTCTGTTACATTCCCGTATTACGCTTACACAACTACCTAGTCGGGGTATGACAGAAGTTGGTATCAGAGCCATTTGTTATAAAGAATTAGGATGTCCCTTAGGATACCCTAATATAACCTTAGGCTCGATTAGCTCTGGAAATAAAAGAATATTAAATAATATATACCGATAATTATCAGGATGAACTCGAATGGGTAAGTGGGTTATTATGGCCCGGAACGTAATAACGGACTTGTTTGTACGTGGAAATTTGAGAAAAAAGTCGTTGAACAACCTAATAGGTAAAATCAGCAACATATGTGTATAAAATATAATATTAAATAATTATGTATGCATATAAACGAGTATCTGTGCTTATGTGTATAAAAACCTGCATGTATTTTATTACGATTAATATAATAGAAGGATATTATTCTTATTACTCACCATTGTGCAAATATGTTGAGGTCTACCGATCGGTTATCTATTGCGGTACCAGCATTACCTGAAGAGGAGGAGGAGCCAGAAAAGGAAACTGGGGAGGAACCATAGGAGGAGATGAGTGAGAGCTTAGGAAACGCTTTAGTGCCACACGAGGTGCCAACCGACCAGCCTATTTTATCGGGCTACAGGTGTGATAGTTACCCTCCTACGGAAACACCTAGGCTAGAGGCTGGAGCTACTAGTGCTTATCATTCACCGATTAGAGCCCCTAGATCCCCTACTCCACATGTGCAGCATACACCAGTACCTCCACCCACTATTAGAAACCGTCAGATTGCCCGCATGAACGTGCGCCCACCTGAGCACACATCTCTCCCACCTCGATCTACATACCATAGGGGAGAAACATCACGTGTCCAGGTCACTGAGATACCCATTCCCACCTGAGGTCTACCCGCACCAATACCGGAGCCACCACTCCTGTCTGATTCAGCATGGTTGGGTCTAGTGACTGATCAGATCTTAGATAAATCACACTCGATAAATAACCTTAACCAGAATAGACATGACATGCAAGATCACATGTGGTACATACAGCAAGAAGTAAGGAATGTGCAGAGGTCAAATGCTCACAACCGCTGGCGTCAGGATCGGGCAATGACACTGTTGGGAGTATGTATGGCAGTTATGTTGTTGTGTGGTTGTTGTACCATGTAGTTATGAAAGGGTAGAACACTAGTAGTATAGTTTGGTGTACATAGTCTTTTGACTTCCCATTCAGCATTTTGTAGAATCATGTTTGGCTGACATGGGAAATGTTTACGGTTTAGCATTATTACAAGCACTGGCCCTTATCGAATTAAGTCTATATGTCACTTAGTGACAAATTTTGGTACGCATATTCAAGCGCTAGCCTATACCAGGTTAAGCCTATGCGCTAAATTTTGGATGCATATGTACAGTGCTTATTATGGCGAATACAAATGTGTTTTCTTTGGCATAGTTGTGTGTTTGTGAATTGTAGTATAGTGATATTGTGCTTATCATGGTGGAAACGATATTAATTATTATATATTTGAATATTTTACAGAATGGCCCCGAAGAAAGCAAACCCTTTATCTGAAGCGGAAGTGGCAATGATTGCTCGTCAACTACAAGAAGTGATACCGACAATTGTATCACAAGTCACTGCAGGCATACGTGCCAACAATACTGTTAAGGAATGTGCAGAGGTCAAATGCTCACAACCGCTGGCGTCAGGATCGGGCAATGACACTGTTGGGAGTATGTATGGCAGTTATGTTGTTGTGTGGTTGTTGTACCATGTAGTTATGAAAGGGTAGAACACTAGTAGTATAGTTTGGTGTACATAGTCTTTTGACTTCCCATTCAGCATTTTGTAGAATCATGTTTGGCTGACATGGGAAATGTTTACGGTTTAGCATTATTACAAGCACTGGCCCTTATCGAATTAAGTCTATATGTCACTTAGTGACAAATTTTGGTACGCATATTCAAGCGCTAGCCTATACCAGGTTAAGCCTATGCGCTAAATTTTGGATGCATATGTACAGTGCTTATTATGGCGAATACAAATGTGTTTTCTTTGGCATAGTTGTGTGTTTGTGAATTGTAGTATAGTGATATTGTGCTTATCATGGTGGAAACGATATTAATTATTATATATTTGAATATTTTACAGAATGGCCCCGAAGAAAGCAAACCCTTTATCTGAAGCAGAAGTGGCAATGATTGCTCGTCAACTACAAGAAGTGATACCGACAATTGTATCACAAGTCACTGCAGGCATACGTGCCAACAATACTGTTAAGGAATGTGCAGAGGTCAAATGCTCACAACCGCTGGCGTCAGGATCGGGCAATGACACTGTTGGGAGTATGTATGGCAGTTATGTTGTTGTGTGGTTGTTGTACCATGTAGTTATGAAAGGGTAGAACACTAGTAGTATAGTTTGGTGTACATAGTCTTTTGACTTCCCATTCAGCATTTTGTAGAATCATGTTTGGCTGACATGGGAAATGTTTACGGTTTAGCATTATTACAAGCACTGGCCCTTATCGAGTTAAGTCTATATGTCACTTAGTGACAAATTTTGGTACGCATATTCAAGCGCTAGCCTATACCAGGTTAAGCCTATGCGCTAAATTTTGGATGCATATGTACAGTGCTGATTATGGCGAATACAAATGTGTTTTCTTTGGCATAGTTGTGTGTTTGTGAATTGTAGTATAGTGATATTGTGCTTATCATGGTGGAAACGATATTAATTATTATATATTTGAATATTTTACAGAATGGCCCCGAAGAAAGCAAACCCTTTATCTGAAGCGGAAGTGGCCGCAATGATTGCTCGTCAACTACAATAAGTGATACCGACAATTGTATCACAAGTCACTGCAGGCATACGTGCCAACAATACTGTTAATGAACCTACGAGCACCACTACGGCCACTGCTAATATACCTCCGCCAGATACTAATGTAGCCCCGGGTGTTACTACCCCCGCTGACTACTGATAATGTTATAAATACTAATAATACTCGCCCGACTGTTAATGTTGTTGGAAACACTGAAACGTTTCGAACACTGACAATGTCACGAATCCAAACCCCGTACCGGTTATCAACACAACTGCTAATAATAACACTCAACCAAATACCGGTAATGATCATAATAATCCCAAACCCCCACGTCAGGATTATGCGTATAAACAGTTCACATCGTGTAAACCGACTGAATTCAAAGGTATTGAGGGACCTAACGGATTGATCAAATGGATTGAAAATACAAAGTCCGTAATTAATATTAGTGAATGTCCACCAGACCGTATAGTCAAATTCGCTACTAATATGTTTCTGGATCATGCTTTGATGTGGTGGAACATAGTGGTTCAAATAAGGGGACAAGATGCTATAAACCGTATGTCATGGACCGAACTTAAAACCCTTATGCGAGAACATTTTTGCCCAAAAAGTGAGATTCGAAGGCTGGAACATGATTTATGGAATTTGGAAATGAAGGGTGCTGACCATGTGGGATACACAAATCATTTTAACAAACTGTCTCGCTTAGTACCGTGGTTAGTTACTCCGGAAGCTAAACATATTGAACGCTATATTTGGGGATTAACCCCTGCTGTGAGAAGCATTGTTAACTCAGTAGCTCACCCATCATTGGAAAACGCTGTATCTCAAGCGGGTGTTGTTAGTTTTGACCTTATGAGAAGTGGTGTGATAAGGATGCCAGGGGAAACATCGAGTTTAAAACGATCTGATTAGGGGACAAGAATGCAAGGAAACTTTCAAAATAAACGAGCCCTTCTGAATACCCAAAATTATGCCATGACCAGTTCTAATGTGAAACAAGAGGATTATAAAGGGACGCTACCGAAGTGTGGGAAATGTAAATGGGGGTGATTGTAAATCGATAGTTTGTCACAAGTTTGGAAGAACTGGACATTATGCCCCCAATTGTAGAATCCCCATTAATACTGTAAACCGACCTCAACAACCAACCCAACTACCTCGACCCTGACCAACCCAACCACAACTCAATCAACAAACCCCACCTACCATGAACCTCCGTACCTGCTATGAATGTAGTACTACGGATCACTATCGGAGATACTGCCCCAAGCTGAATCAGGGTGCAGTGAGAAGGCAGAACCAAGCACAAGCATCAACATCCAACGCAACTAGGGTACGCACTTTGTAATAGGATTGGGTGAAGCGCGTCATGATCCGAATGTGGTAACGGGTACATTTTTAGTTTCTGGTCAATATGCTTCAGTTTTGTTTGATACTGGCGCCGATAGAAGTTTCATATCTGTTAACTTTTTACCCAAATAAAATATGCCGGTTAGTGAGCTAACGAAACCATACACCATAGAACTCGCTAACGGTAAGTCTATACTTGTTAATCGAATAGTCCGAAATTGTTCCTTTACCCTAAACGACCACCCATTTCTTATTGATTTACTTCCAGTGGAATTAGGAAGTTTTAATGTTATAGTCGGTATGGACCGGTTATCTAAGTATAAAGCTGAAATCATATGTAAGGATAAGACTGTTAGGATACCTCTTTCAAATGATGAGACGATGATGGTTCTGGGTGAGAAATCTGGTACTATGCTGCCTCTCGTATCCCAACTTAAGGCATTAAAATATTTGCGCCAAGGATGTACGTTATACTTGGCGAGCGTAACAATCAAGGATCACGATGAAAAGCGAATAGAAGACATCCCGGTGGTACACGAATATTCAGATGTATTTCCCGATGAGTTGCATGGTTTACCACCGACCCGACAAGTTGAATTCCGTATTGACCTGATACCGGGAGCAACCCCCATTTCTAAAGCACCCTGCCGACTTGCAACTTCTGAAATGCAAGAACTGTCCAACCAATTGCAATAGTTACTAGACAGGGGATTTATACGACCTAGTTATTCACCATGGGGAGCACCGGTGTTATTTGTGAAAAAGAAAGACGGAAGTTTTCGGATGTGTATTTACTACTGGGAATTGAATAAAGTGACTATAAAGAATAGATACCCCTTACCTCGAATTGATGACTTGTTTGATCAGCTCCAGGTTGCGAAGTATTTTTCAAAGATTGGTCTTAGATCGGGTTATCATCAAGTGAAAATTCAGGAAGAAGATATCCCAAAAATAGCCTTCCGAACTCGGTATGGTCACTATGAATTTTTGGTTATGCAGTTTGGGTTGACCAATGCGCCTGCAGTATTTATGGATCTCATGAACCGGGTTTGCAAACCCTACCTTGACAAATTCGTGATAGTGTTTATCGATGACATTTTGATATATTCGAGAAGTAAGGAGGAACACGAACAACACTTGCGGGTAATCTTGGAACTATTTAGGCAAGAAAAATTATACACGAAGCTGTCCAAATGTGAATTCTGGTTACAAGAAGTACAATTCTCAGGACACATTGTGAATCAACAAGGAATCCAAGTAGACCTAGGTAAAATTGAGACCATTAAAAATTGGTAAGTACCTAAGGCACCGAAAGAAATTCGCCAATTTTTGGGATTAGCCGGGTATTACAGACGATTTATTGAAAATTTTTCAAGCATTGCCCAACCTTTAACCCTCCTAACTCAGAAAGATCAAACGTATGACTGGGGAGAAGAACAAGAAACGGCCTTCCAAACGTTAAAACAAAAGTTATGTGAAGCTCCAATATTAAGTCTTCCAGATGGAACTGAGGATTTGGTAGTCTATTGTGATGCATCTCATAAGGGTTTAGGATGCGTGTTGATGCAACGGAAGAAAATGATAGCATATGCCTCCCGACAATTAAAAGTACATAAGAAGAACTATACAACTCATGATTTGGAATTGGGAGCAGTTATTTTTGCATTAAAAATCTGGAGACACTACTTGTACGGCACCAAATGTACCATCTATACTGATCACAAAAGCCTACAACACATATTTGATCAGAAAGAGCTGAATATGAGGCAAAGAATATGGGTAGAACTTTTAAATGACTATGATTGCGAAATTGAATACCATCCGGGGAAGGCCAATATAGTAGCTGATGCTTTAAGCCGAAAGGATAGAGTTAAACCGTTGAGGGTACGAACACTCGGGATGACTGTCCAAAGTAGCCTAACCGAACAAGTTCGTGTTGCACAAGACGAAGCCTTAAAAGAAGATTAGTTAGAAAAGGAAGAACTACATGGAAATGAAAAGAATTTTGAGAAGAACATTGATGAAGTATATTATTACAAAAATCGGGTCTGGATCCCAACACTTCATAAACTTCGTGAATTGACTCTCGATGAAGCACACAAATCCAAATATTCTATTCATCCAGGTACTGATAAGATGTATAAAGATGTTAAAGAATTCTACTGGTGGCCTGGCATGAAAAAGAATATAGCCTTGTATGTAAGCAAATGTGCAACCTGTGCAAGGGTTAAGGCTGAATACCAAAAACCTTCGGGAATGTTGCAACAACCCGAAATACGTCAATGGAAATGGGAACAAATTACCATGGAATTTGTAACGCACCTTCCCAAAACCTCCCGAGGGCACAATGCTATTTGGGTAATTGTAGACCGATTAACCAAATCTGCACACTTCATTCCAATCCTTAACAACTACACTACTGAAAAACTTGCTCAAATTTACATCGATGAAATTGTATCTCGACACGGAGTACCTCTTTCGATTATCTCGGATAAAGACAGTCACTTTACTTCACATTTCTGGCAAGCAGTTCAAGAAGCTCTGGGAACCCGAATAGACCTGAGTACCGCTTACCATCCCCAAACAGATAGTCAATCCGAACGAACCATCCAAACCTTAGAATATTTACTTCATGCTTGTGTACTGGATTTCAAAGGGAATTGGGATCAACACCTCCCGCTCATTGAATTCTCTTAGAATAATAGTTACCACAGTAGTATACAAGCAGCACCTTATGAAGCACTATACGGGAGAAAATGTAGATCGCCACTTTGTTGGACAGAAGTGGGTGATACTCAAATTCAAGATCCAATTTAATTCAAGAAACAACCGATAAGATTCATAAGATTAAACGAAAGTTGAAAGCCGCCCGTGACCGACAGAAAAGCTATGCCGATGTTCGTAGAAAACCATTATCTTTTGAAATAGGTGACAAGGTGTTTTTGAAAGTATCGCCATGGAAAAGTGTTATAAGGTTTGGAAAGACCGGTAAGTTAGCCCCGAGATAAATTGGACCTTTTGAGATTATTCCAAAAATTGAACCTGTAGCCTACCAACTGAAATTACCCCTAGAACTGAGCACCATTCATGATGTGTTTCATGTGTCGAATCTGAAAAAGTGTCTTACTGATGAAACGGCGATTGTACCACTGGAAGATGTTCAAATTAAGGAAAAGTTAAACTTCGTAGAGGAACCAGTGGAAATTGTGGACGGAAAAATCAAGCAGTTATGACACAACAAAATCTTATTGGTAAAAGTTCGGTGGAACTCGAAACAAGGACCCGAATTTACTTGGGAACTGATGTGTGCTGCGCATGCGGTTAAATATGAAAGGATGAAATGATTTGCTTTTGCACAAGATCGTGTTTTAAATTTATAAAACTGATTTCTACAAAGACTAAACACACACAAAATAGCCAAGTGTACCTATCGTATATGTAGAATAGTATTGGTAAGAACCAAGTATCGATCCGTGGACACAAATGTTTCTAATAATGAATCGTTATTTTACTTTAATCGGAGGTTTTAATCATTTGGGGTTAATTTTTTTTTTGAACTTTTTATAAAATGTAAATACTTATATATAATATATAGGTGACCAAGATAAGAAATTCTAAATGAGTTTTTTCAATTATGCGAAGGTTACCATCTAAGATCAAGAATCCACTCCATTTTAACATTGATAATTAATATTTGGACATGTGATAAACTTGCCATAGCAATATATGATAGATGGCTCCTTAAACCTTAAGTGAGCATCTTTGGCACTAAGGAGATAGCATGCGCGTTTTAAAGTCCACCATTTCCTAATGTCATACCATCTCAATGATGTCAATTTAAGTTGGCAAGTAGTTTCGTAAAGTAGAAAGATTATGATTGACTTCGATTTCTCAAATACCAATTCTAACAACTTCGGGTGATTGTAGTTCATCACACAACCTCCCCTTGGTTGACTTATGTAGGTTATAATTACACATTCCGTTAACATATGATTTCTTTAACTAATTTGATATCCTAAGCAAAGCTATTTTCGGATTACCAAGGTTTAGAAAAATACATCATAACTTATATCTCATCATTTCTAAGTACAATATAAGGATCCATGTTTCGATAATGTATCAAAGTATTTCTATCTTTCAAGAACATGAATCGATCATGAACGATTGCCAATGAAGTTGACAACCACCAACTTTGAATTAGTGATTTAAGATGGTGAAACATTTCTCATCAAAAGATAATTGTAATATAACCATGTACTTTACTAGACTACATCACATATCTTGATTAATTATCAAGTAAAACAAAGCTTCTTCATAGATTTTAGATGGTAAAAGGAGTTTAGCTCATAATGAGCATGATGATAAACATTAAGATGATTGATAATAACAAATACATGATTAAACTTGGAACAATCTAACCAAATGTAGATGAATCCTTCTTCTTAATGATGGTAATGATTGTTGATGATGATGATTGATGGTGATGATCTCCAAGCCTTCAAACTCTTTACTAAATCTCTAAACTGAGTGTTAGTGTGTGTTTTTATAAGAGAGTATCGGATAAAAATCTTTTCCAGGCACACTAAATGAGTGCAATATGAGCCACTGTTTATAGGCATTCTGGATTGTAAGGAACGGCCCCGTGCTTGATGAGCACGCCCCCGTGCATTTAATGACATGTGCCAGATTTGTCTTTTCTGTGAGGTGGCAACGGCCCCGTGGTTGGTAGGCACGGCCCCGTGCTTTTTAGTGACATGTGCTCAATTCTTCTTTTTCTTTTCTGTATTCTCGTCCACGGCCCCGTGCATGATGAGCACGACCCCGTGCTTTTGCTTCCAGATTTTGTCTTTTCTTGTGTTAGAAGCATGGGGGCGTGTTTCTTGAGGCATGGGGGCGTGTTTCTTTGTTTTCTTGTGTTTTCTTCGTCTTTTTTGCTTGTTTCTTCGTTTCAGACTTGGTTTCACCTGAAATTATGTTTTATTATGATAAGTAGTCTTTTATGCTATGTTATTTGACAGAAATTGCAGTTTTTAAAGATTATTTGATGCCGAAAAGATGTATATTTTTATGTACATCAAACATCCCCACACTTGAACATTGCTTGTCTTCAAGCAATGTTGGAACTTATGTTTTAGACTGACGCATCGAATTTACATGTGGGTGAAAAATATAATATTTGGTCTCAACCAAGGGTGGATGGCTTGAAGACCAAGTTATGCTAGACTAGTATAAATAGATATTTTTATTCATTTGTCTAGTATGAGTGACTGTATTGTGTATGTGTGAGATTTAGGGTTTTATCCCTTTGAGAGAGTCTCCGCCTCCAGGATGAGCTCTCCTGGTGGTGGCTGATATTTCTTAATCGATTGTATATATGAATGTATATATGAGTGTTTCATCTTAATGAGAATCATTCGGCTAATATTTCATACTACCATTTCTATCTTTTGTGTTTTGATTAAAATTGTTCATCCTACTTTATTGTTGATTGTTAATCAAATCAGGCTCTCTCCCAATACACCTCATCCGTCCAAACATCTTTCAAGAGTGAATCTGAGTTAGATTCGATCATAACCCTAGACCCGAGCTCCACACCGTTGTTTAATAACGATTATTCACGCTTCCGCACCGGGGCTCGGTTCTGACAAGTGGTATCAGAGCGGGGTTACCGAATCGTTCAAACTAACCGCTGAACAGATTCATTTCGCTCTTGAATCCACCATGGATGTTAAACGATGAAGTTCGTTGAAATTATTTTTGGGGGTTTTGAAATTATTTGATGATTCGAAGAAAATTTTATGGATTGATGTTTGGGTTGATGACTTGTTCGGAGATCCAACATCAATTTCATGTTTATTTGGTCATAATGGTCCAGATCTGATGTAACAGTGTTATTTGGCTTGTTTTGGAGCAACACTGTTCATTTGACGATTTCCAGATCTGAAAAGGTTGATTATGATATGAAGATAGGTTTCTATGATTTCGAGATAGCATGGATATTGCTACAACGATTAATTTCAGATTATGATACTTGTTTCCAGATCTGAAAAATTAGGGTTTACGTGTGCTCGTTGTTGTTTATGTTATTTGTGCTGCTCGAATTGTACATGATTTGGTAGATAAACAATGCCCCTGGTACAAACTGGTATGGAGAATGTACAAGTCGAAAATGAACATGTACTAGAGGCAATATCATTACGGTTTGTTGCAGCAGATGCAAAGTGAATATTCAAGTAGGTTCTGCAAGGGCAAATCAGTAACTGATTATGCAAAAATGAAGTTTTGATGTCTCGAGCGTACTATGTTCATATAAGACTGAACTCGAGTATGGAAAATGACTAAGTGTTGTTTTGAGCATAGGAGGTGCTTTGCCCAAGCACATCTTTGTTTGGCTCAAGCACAGGTTATTTTGAGCACATCTTATATCGAGCACATCAAATTCGAGCACACTTTGTGAAACCCAAGGCATATCCTTTGTCTTCTCAAGAAATCTATCTTCTTTAAGTCTCGAGCACACTTTGTTATTTATTCGAGCAGACTCTTTTTTCGAGTATACTTTGTTTTGTCTTGAACAATTATGCTTGTGAAGAGAAAACTCAAGTTTGTGTCGAGCACACCCTTGCTCCCGAGCACACTTTTGTTCCCGAGCATGTTTGGTGGAAAATGAAAAGGCACTAAGTAATTCGAGCACACTTTTGTTTCCGAGCACTAAGTAATCCGAGCACACTTTTGCTTCCGGGCACACTTTGTGCTAGTGGGTGTTTTGCTTTTCGGGTACACTTTGTGCTAGGAAAGTGCTTCCGGGTACACTTTGTGCTAGTTGAAAATTGAAAAATCACAAGTGTTTTACTTTCCGGGTACACTTTGTGCTAGGAAAGTTCTTCCGAGTACGCTTTGTGCTAGGAAAATTTTCCCAAGCACACTTTGTGCTAGGAAAGTGATCCCAAGCACACTGTGTGCTAGGAAACAGAGTTTGTGAAACATTTCAAAGTTTTGAAGAAACTTTTGAGATTTTTGGTGCCGTTGACCGTTTGACCAAGATGTTCTCTACAGAAGATATATACCAGGGGTATTTTGGTAATTTTTCTCCAATCATCAACAAGCTTATGGAATTCAAACCTCATCAATTTTCACTACTTCATCAAAAGCTTTACAAGAACAAGTGTTGACCAAGCTTAAGGATTTAATCACTTTTAGTGTCAACCAACTTTTGAATATGTTTATCTGAGATTTTTACAATCTTGATGAGAATGATCAAGATTGTTTCACCCACACTTTATTTGAAGACACAGTTATTAAAGACAATTGCAACGAAATTGGGGGAGTAAAAATCTTTGAATTTCATTGAAAATGGTTAGCTTCAAATCAAGTAAAAGACTCAAGTTAAGAATTGAAGATTATTTGATGATCACAATGAGTTTATTTCTTTTTGTGATGACCTTGTTACTTGAAGTTGATCTTTGAAGTTCAAAGCCTCGTTCATATGCCCATACAACTATATCCAGAAGTGGTATAAGAGTGATGATTCGAAATGAACAATGGGAGAAGCTTAACGTGAGGGGGAGAATTTCAACGAAAGACAACGAGTTATGAGGTGATCATGGAAGAAATTCGATGGCATCGGTCTAAGGGGGAGATTGTTGGAATTTATGTTTTAGACCGACGCATCGAATTTATATGTGGGTGAAAAATATAATATTTGGTCTCAACCAAGGGTGGATGGCTTGAAGACCAAGTCATGCTAGACTAGTATAAATAGATATTTTTATTCATTTGTCTAGTATGAGTGACTGTATTGTATATGTGTGAGATTTAGGGTTTTATCTCTTTGAGAGAGTCTCCGCCTCCAGGATGAGCTCTCCTGGTGGCGGCTGATATTTCTTAATCGATTGTATGTATGAATGTATGTATGAGTGTTTCATCTTAATGAGAATCATTCAGCTAATATTTCATACTACCATTTCTATCTTTTGTGTTTTGATTACAATTGTTCATCCTACTTTATTGTTGATTGTTAGTCAAATCATGCTCTCTCCCAATACACCTCATCCGTCCAAACATCTTTCAAGAGTGAATCTGAGTTAGATTCGATCCTAACCCTAGACCCGAGCTCCACACCGTTGATTAATAACGACTATTCACGCTTCCGCACCGGGGTTCGGTTCTATCAAGCAATCTTGTTATACATATCCTCTAAAAACAACAAGCTTAGATTATAACCATCCCTTAAATGGGCTTCCAAGAAGATGAAACAAAATAACCAAAATTTTAGTGATAATTAAGAATGAACTTTTGTTTTCGTGAGCTTCCGTTTATGCAAAACGTCACGTTCTCACAATGTTCACTCACACTCGGTTTTACATCTGATCATACCTGTGCTGTATGTATGTGACCACTCTTAGTCGAAATGTAACATGTGATAAATAAGCTTGTAACAAAGTCGAATCTCCACCTTTTAAAGGGTTGCATAGATCAGAAGGTAAAAGGGTTTGGTTTTGTGTGAGTAGGGGTTTGGTATTTTAGGGTGGTTCAAGGGTTAATGAGGATGGTAAATACAACTTCATACTGATTGCCGGGAGTCTTAAGACGTTTTCAATGGTTAGTTCCTTTTCTTAGAGTTTTTTTTATATACCTAATGACTCTTTTAAGGTCAGATCATCAAGACCAGTTTTATCGAGGATGTGGATCAATTCTTCCTGAATCCTGTTCTGAATATAACTTCCAACTCTAATGGATCGTTCGGCTTTGAGCCTAATAGCCCCCATCCTCATTAGTTTGGTATATTCATGCTGAGACTGAGTTTGACTTTTTCTACATCTTCCTTCGTGGGACCAATTTCCGCAACCTAAGCATCGTTCATATCTTTTTGCTCTTCTCTTCATTGTGTTTTTGGAAATTCCACATAATGGTGGCCTTTGTTCGTCTTGGCGCCACTTTTTCCTCACCTCATTGCTAAAGAGAAAGATTCTCTCCCTAATTTCTGGAGGCAACCTAGGTTTTGTGAAGTGTATGCAACAAAGGAAATTGAAATCGAAAGAATGCATTTCCAGTTCTTTAGGGTCTGCCGGTAAAAGACCAGTTTGTATTTTACCGGTGAAAATGGATAAAGTGATCGGGTTTTTGGGTTTTGTAATTTGGTATTGGGTTTGATGGAATTGTGTAAATATTACCTTTTTCCTTATACAACTCTTCGTGCGGTCTTGAAATGAGTAATTGCGACAAGTTCTAAATCACACGAAACATATGACTCACTCAAAGCTTCTGAAAAAAATATTTATATGGCATGAGGTTTATCTCACAGTAACGAAGGAATTGGGTATTAACGCCATATTTTGCATAAATTTATTCTCAAAATTACAAAACTTCTTTCTAATTTTTCACTTTATGATTGGTTATTTGCAAAAAATTTTCTTGGTTTTCTTTTTAAGTTTAGAATAATCTTTGTTTGCTGCAAAAATATTTGTTGTTTTAGAGAATTTTTATAATTAGTTAGACAAACAATTGGTCAAGTAATTCCCCTCCCCACACTTGAATCTCACATTGTCCTCAATGTGACAAGATTCATGGAAATATAAAAATTCTAATTGAGTATTATGGGTAAAAATGGAGAGTTACTTCCCTATGGGTCAACGAAATTTGTACAGAGCGTCCCCTGTTTTTCGTCCGTTTTCCTGTTTTTGTACCTGTATAAAACTGCAAACATCCATAAACAACCAAGCATAAACTGCTGAAAATTGGGTATGGAATCATCCATCCCTTGCCCTATTGGGCTAAATTAGTACCTAACATAATGTCTTTGGTACCCATGGCCATAAAGATATCCAAACCAACATACAAATAAACAAACGAGTACGACGAAAAGTAAATTGTTTAAAAACACACATCATAAGTTCATGAAATACTACCAACCCATGCCCGTGTCCGACCTACCAGTGCCCCCAGTCATCAGTTACCCGTGTCCGGTTCAAATGGTCCCCACTGCCTGTCCATGCGATGGCCAAAAAGATCAAACTCTTGCTTCGTCTCTGCATATTCGGCTGCTCGTTGTGCATCTGAGGCAGCCATCTGCTCTGTAATCCTGTCAAATGTGGCGGTACTGTTAGCTGAGAATTGATCAATAAGTCCATATATACCCTCGAGAGAGTATCGGCTATCGTGTGACGAACTGGGACCGGCCCCTGATGACGATGGGCCTCCACTCTGATTGTAAGTTCGACGGCGGTGTTGCCTGGGTGGTGATTGTCGTCTCTCATGAACATCCTGTATCATCATCTCTACCGGGTCTTCTGGGTCCCAAACTTGGTTGTTCTTATCACAAAATCTCCACACACCAGGGCTGATTTGTTGAATCATCTGCATGCTTTTAGAGTAATCAAGGTTGAGAGCTATCTGGTTTGTGCTTGGAGTTCCTTCTGTGTCTGCACCATAAGCCCTGTAGAGGTTGTGGATCCAGGGACCACCGAAGATTGGGGTATTTCCTCGGGCAGTGGCATTTGTCATGAAAAGCTTGCAAAATAGCATAGTGATATTGCATGGTAGTTCGTTTTTCATGCAGTACAATGCCCAAAGATCCCTCAAGTTGACAACCCCTTCACTCTGTCCTCGAGCTGTGACGGTGTGACTCAGCAAACGGTGGATGTACCTCATGAGCGGGTCACACAGTGTTGTGCTTTTTGAAACGCTCGGTCTATACTTTGTTGTTCCATAACTCAACTGCTCCCAAGCTTCTTCCCTTATGGCACTTGCTTCAGCTTCATCATTATCACCTTCATCTGTAAATGTTGTTTTAGCCTCGTACCAGATGTCTGAGTCGGTCTCCTCGGTCGTGTAAATTCCCAAATCAACTCCTAGTTGGGTGACAGAAGTTTTATGCCATACACCCCCACATCGGAATTTGATTGCCGCGTTATCCCACATGTCAAACTTTTTCTTCTTCATATTAAACGAGGCTAGGAATTCCTTTGTAAGTTCCGTCACTGATTCCCCTGTTTTGGCCCAAAACCCGTCTCCACGGTCCCTTCATAATGTTTTGATAGCGGTCCCATTGGTTGACGTGTCTCAGAGTTTCTTCACACGCATGGAAAGTGGCTTCGGGGTATCTGTTGTTTAGATAAGTTAATCGCGTGTTTGCCTCTTTGTCCTTTGTCTTGCGGTTTCCGAAGACTAGGTATGCATGAACTTCGTCCCCATACTCGGCCATCTGCAATATACACTCAAATTAGCCAAAATTCGTGAAAGATTTGCAATTTTGCTGAAATAGAGAGCAAAGCACGGTGGCGTGCTTTAAAAAGCACGGTCCCGTGCTGGTATTTCTGATACAATTTCCTTAGATGTTGGACTTTTGGTTGACCACGACTCGTGTTGTCTTGGGTACGGCTCGTGTTTTGATTACTAACTTTCACAGACTCGAACCCTCGTTTCCAACCGGTTATATAAATTAGGTTTAATGGTGTGTCGGGTATTTATGCTAAAACTCTAAACTCGAATTTGTTTCTTTCAATTAAACCCTAACCATCAATCATTCAACAATCTATGCAAGCAAATTAACCCATATTCTTTTCGGGTTTTGACCCGAATTGGTCGATTTGAGCGATTATAGGGTTAACCTAAACCTAGAATGACGAATTTGAACAATGCAATTTGTTAAATTAACATGCCTTAGGTTTAGAATCGAAGATTTGATGAAGAAATTAGCAAAATGTTGGATAGTCGGCGGTTTTCCGGTTCAGAACGCAGTGATTATTAGGGTTGGTGGTTGGAGAAAGTTATTTTATTCATTTAAAACTCGTAACTGCTCTGTGACCAAAAACACGGCCCCGTGCTATTAAAAGCACGGTACCGTGCTGCTTAGTGCAGACAGTGTTATTTAGATTCTGTTTATTTGTCGAACTGGTTAGCTGGTTTTTATTTTCTGGTTATTTTAACATGGTAATTAAAAATCCTAAATTTCATTAAAACATAAAACTAAAGACATAATTAAAGATAGACGAAATGAAAAGTACAACAACTCTCGGATCCTAACACATAGTACCAGCGGAAACAACTTCAACACGAAACAAAGTTAGAACTTCAACGGCCACCACTTCCGAACAAGTCCTGGATGCGTGGTGGTGCTCGTTTGGCTTCCAAAAGTTCGTCAAGCTTTTTGTTGAGTGTAACGATTTCTCGGTTGAGAAAGTTAAGTTTGGAAGTCACATCTTTATGGTGACCATCCACAACATGGAAGTTCTCGAACCTAAGCAGGTCGACTTTGTTGATTAACTCGACTACTCGAGCCTCGGTTTTCATATTGCTCTCAACTTGATCTCTTACGATGCATTGGAGTCCCCTGACTTGCTCCTCAAGGAAGGAGGATTCATGTTGTTTCCCTTTTTTCACTGGCCTCCATTCAACCCGTTTTCCTTCCATTTAGGTAATTTATGTTTGGTGTGAATGGAATAGTGAATTTATGCATGCATTATATAGAGACTGGAAAGTTGAACATGGCCCCGTGTCTTTAAAAACACGGCCCCGTGCTGCTAGAGGAACAAATGTTTCTGAGTCAGAGAATTGTACGGAGTCAGCGCGTATCATGCTGAAGATTCTGGGGTGACCACGGCCTCATGCTTAGGAAAGCACGGCCCGTGCTTTTTGTCACAGGGAATTTCCTTTTGATTTTCCACACGATTCAAGATCCGGAATTTTTAGAATGACGTTTATTGTGATAATTTGGAAGTTTGGTCATCTAAAAATTAATTTTCATTAAAAGTCCTAGAACAGTTACGGGATAAGCCCGGGTTTCCTAAGAAAAGAAAAATAACCGGGTTAAGCCCGAAGTCCTAACACATTGTGCTTAATGCACTTGTTTATACATAAAAACAGAAAATTAAGTTTCCTAGAGTTCCCCGAAAGGCTCCCCTCCTCCGAATGGTCCTGGTGGTGGAAAATACGTGAAACCAAGAACTTGAAACTAGAGTTGTTCATTGATGTCTCGGAGTTCCATTTTCATGTTTTCCACTGATTCGGTGAGTTACACAAGACGCATCTCAGCAAGGAGGTTTATTTCGGTGAGTTCTTTCACGAGTTCTTGGAGTTTCAAGAGAAGCTCGGTTTTTGAAACATGGCGGGCGTCGTTTCTCGGATGTCGGGAAACGGGGATTGCTTCACTCATCTCAGTTGGCATGCTAAATTCTCAGAGGTTTTTGGTTTTGGTTTTGGTTTTGGTTTGTGCAAGAAATGCAATGACACAAGGTGCCTTTTATAACCAAACAGAAAACCGAGCATGGTACCGTGTTGTTAGAAGCACGCCCCCGTGTTTTTATTCTGAAAATTTTGTTACAAACCAGTCTGACTGAGATTTTTGCAGCGTAGATGCCAGCCCGCATTTTTAGGCACGGGACCGTGCTTTTGAAGGCACGTCCCCGTGGTTGTCAAAAATTATTATTATTTATTTTTTTTATATATAATTATTTACAAGGCCTAGTGAAGGTCTAGGCCAGACCTTGTTTCCTTAATTTCTTATTTAAAAAAGTTTGGAGGGTTAATACCTCCAAAACTTCTTTTAGTGGACCATCGATGTATGGTTTTAATCGATGTCCATTTACTTTGAACTTCTGGCCGTTTGGATTTGAAATTTCGATTGTTCCATAGTCAAAAACTGATTCAACTACGTATGGACCTGTCCACCGGGATTTCAGTTTTCCTAGGAAAAGACGTAAACGAGCGTTATACAACAGTACACGGTCGTCAGTTTGAAATTTTTTGTTTCCTTGTAATTGAGCGTCGTGTATGCGTTTAGTCTTTTCTTTGTACGACTAGGAATTTTCATAGGCCAGTGTTCTTAGTTCCTCGAGCTCACGAATTTGATCTTCCCGGTTTGCTCCGGCAGACGTTAGATCAAAATTCACTGCTCTGAGGGCCCAGTAGGCTTTGTGTTTTAACTCTACTGGTAGATGACATGTCTTACCATAAACGAGCTTGAAGGATGTCGTTCCTATGGGAGTTTTGTAGGCCGTCCTGAGGACCCACAACGCGTCATCTAACTTTTCTGCCCAATTTTTTAGATTCATCCCCACACTTCTTTCCAAAATTCTCTTAATTCCTCGATTCGAGACTTCTACCTGCCCACCGGTCTAAGGGTGAATGGTGTTGCCAGTCGGTGATGGACCCCATACCATGCTAGGACCTTGTCCATCAGAGTGTTACAGAAGTGGTTACCTCTGTCGCTGATTAGAGCTTTCGGAGTACCAAATCTTGAAAATAACTTTTTCAAAAATCGTACAACTACTCGAGCATCGTTAGTGGGAAGAGCTTGTGCTTCTACCCATTTAGACACGTAGTCGACTGCTACAAGGATGTATTTATTTCCGAATGAGTTAGGAAATGGGCCCATGAAATCTATTCCCCATAGATCAAAGATTTCACAAATTTGAATGCCTTTTTGAGCCATATGATGAGATGTTCCCGGCTCTTTGACAAGCATCGCATGCTTGGATCAAAGTATGTGTATCTTTGTATATAGTGGGCCAAAAAAATCTTGCATCAAACACTTTCCTGACCGTGGTGGCGGTACCATGGTGTCCTCCTGTTGGTCCTTCATGGCAGTGTTTGAGAATGTCTAAGGCCTCCTTGCCTGCTACGCACCTACAAATGACTTGATCCGCACCTATCCTAAACACATATGGATCTTCCCAGAAGTAAAACTTAAGATCGGAGAAGAATTTCTTCTACTGTTGGTGGGTAAGTTCTTTTAAAGGATCCTACAGGCTAAGTAATTTGTGTAGTCGGCATACCAAGGACTTTCGTCTTTCTCTTCTATGACTGCTTGAATACGCATGAGAATTTCATGTGGGAAATTATCGTTGATAATTTCTTTGTGAAATTTGTCAGGAGTTGGACATTCTAAGCGCGAAAGGTGGTCTGCGGTGACATTTTCTGCTCCCTTTTTGTCCTTGACTTCGATGTCAAATTCTTGGAGTAATAGGATCCATCGGATGAGTCTGGGTTTGGCATCTTGTTTGTTGAAGAGGTAACGTATTGCGGCATGATCAGTGTAAACTATGGTCTTGGAAAGAACTAGGTATGAACTAAAGTTTTCGAAGGCAAATACTACTGCTAGTAACTCTTTTTCTGTTGTGGTGTAATTTTCTTGTGCATCGTAAGAGTTTTACTTGCATAGTAAATTAGGTGTAAATGTTTTTCTTTGCGTTGGCCAAGCACGGCTCCAACTGCAAATTCACTTGCATCGCACATGATTTCGAATGGAAGGGTCCAATCGGGTGTGGTCATGATTGGTGCATTGATAAGTTTGTCTTTTAATGTATTGAATGATTCAATACATTCCTCAGAGAAGACGAATGGTGCATCTTTTTCCAGAAGTTTGGTCATAGGTCTTGAGATTTTTGAGAAGTCTTTTATGAAGTGGCGGTAGAAACCTGCGTGACCTAAATAACTCCGAATGGCTTTTACTGAAGTTGGTTAGATATGGTTTCTATTTTGGCCCTATCAACTTCTAGTCCGTTTTGAGAAATCTTGTGACCTAGAAAAATGCCTTCTTTTACCATAAAGTGGCATTTTTCCCAGACAGTGATCGAAAGAGTGATCGAAAGAGTTTGTCTAACATTTGGCCTAGGTTTTTCAGACAGTGATCGAAAGAGTTTCCAAAGACTGAGAAGTCGTCCATGAAAACTTCAATAGAGTTTTCGATAATTTCGTGAAAGATGGCCACCATGCAGCGCTGGAAGGTAACTGGAGCATTACATAGTCTAAATGGCATTCTTCGGTAGGCGAAGGTTCCGTATGGACATGTAAAAGTAGTTTTCTCCTTATCCTCATGAGCAATGGGAATCTGAAAGTATCCGTAAAATCCATCAAGAAAACAGTAGAACATTTTTCCAGATAATCGCTCAAGCATTTGGTCTATGAAAGGAAGTGGAAAATGATCTTTTCTTGTGGCGTCATTAAGCTTCCGGTAGTCAATGCAAACTCGCCAGCCTGTGATGGTTCTCATTGGTATTAATTCGTCCTTCTCGTTCATCGCGAGCGTCATTCCTCCCTTCTTGGGTACTACTTGAACGGGACTAACCCAAGGTGAATCTGATATTGGGTAGATTAATCCGGCATCAAGCAGTTTGATGACTTCTTTCTTCACCACGTCTTGCATGTTGCGGTTGAGACGTCTTTGATGTTGGACCACAGGTTTGTATTCTTCTTCCATGAGGATTTTGTGAGTACAGAAAGAGGGACTGATGCCCTTGATATCCATGATCTTCCAAGCGATAGCCTTCTTATGGTTTTTAAGAACCTTAAGAAGCTCGTCTTTCTCTTCTTTAGAAAGGTGAGATGAAATAATTACTGGGAGTTGAGAATCTTTTTCTAAGAAAGGCGTATTTGAGATGTCTTGGTAGTTCTTTTAAATTCTAAGGCTGGTGGTTCTTCGATTGATGGTTTTGATTTTTCATTGTTTTCAATGATTTCGTATATTATTTCTGACTTTTCATAGTTATTGTTGAGATTTTCGTCTTCTAAAATGGGTTTGTTGAGTGTTTTGTCTAATACTTGTGTTTCTAAAGGAGTATTGATGGAGGAATCTCGCATATAGCAACTTACGATGGAGTCTATGATGTCAACACAATATAACGTGTCATCGTGATGTTGTAGATATTGCATAGATTTTCCTATGTGAAAAGTGATTGCCTCGTCATTGACCCTGAGAGTGAGTTTGCCGGTGCAAACATCAATGATAGCCTTTGCGGTGGCTAAAAAGGGTCTTCCTAAAATTAGAGGTACACTTCTGTCTTCCTCCATGTCTAGAATCACAAAATCTACTGGGAAAACAAACTTGTCAATTTTGACAAGCATGTTTTCAACAATGCCCCGAGGGTATTTAACGGATGCTAACTGAATGCTCATGCGGGTGGGCTTTGGTTCTCTTATCCCTAGTTTTGCAAAAACCACATAAGGCATTAAATTAATACTAGCTCCTAGGTCAGCCAGGGCATTGCTAACAGATAAATTTCCTATGAGACAATGGATAGTAAAACTCCCTGGATCGGTCATCTTTGTCGGTAGCTTGCTTTGGAGGACAGCTGAACATTCTTCACTTAGGGTGACATGTGAGAGCTCCTCCAGCTTCCTTTTGTTTGTCAGCACTTCTTTGAGAAACCTGGCATATTTTGGCATCTGAGCAGTAGCCTCGACGAAAGGGATGTTGATATGGAGTTGCTTAAAGAGTTCTAGAAACTTCCCATACTGGTCTTCCAATCGTTCCTGCTTCAGTCTTCCAGGGTATGGAATAGGCGGAACATAGGTTCGGACTGGCTCCTTAGGCTGTACTGTGCTTGTTGGAGTCAGCCTTTCCTGCGTTTCATCAGGAGATTTTTTCTCCATAACTGATTCTAAAGCTGGTGTGACAATAGTGGTTGTACCGCTCCTGAGTGTAACGGCGTTAGCTGTTGCATTCGGGTTGGTGATTGTGTTGCTTGGAAGAGTGCCAGGTGGTCTTTCGGATAATTGTCGGGCAATTTGTCCGATTTGGGTTTCTAGATCCTGAAGTGATGCTTGTTGGCTTTTGAGATCGGCTTCATGTTTTAATAATACTTCGCTGATATCAACGGCTCTTGAGTCGGCTTTCTTTTCTGCTTCATTTGTTTTGGTCATTAGTTGGATTAGCATTTCTTCGATCTTGGAGTAGCTCGGGTTTTGATGGCTACTAGAACTTTGGTCTTGAAATTGAGGTTTAGGCTGGAAGGGTTGATTCATTGCTCTTTTTTCAAATCCGGGTAAAGGTTGAGTGTTACCTCCGTCTTTCCAGCTGAAATTCGGGTGGTTTCTCCATGCTGGATTGTAGTTATTGCTGAAAGCGTTGTTCTGTCGAGCGATGAAATCGACTTCTTCCATGGCCATGATGACTTGCTTACAGTCAATTGTCTTATGGCTTCCTCCATAAGTGTCACAGGTGAGTCTGGTTTTTGATAGTTCGGCTTGAAGTTGTTCGTATTTTTTAGAGAGAGCTTCAAGCTGTGCTGTGACAAGAGTGTTGGAATCAACGTGGTGTATTCCTTTATGTGTAGGTGTAGATCTTGGTGGGTTGTAAGCAAAACTCTTCTTTGTGGCCTTCTCCAGGAATTCAAATGCTTCGTTGGGTGATTTGGATCCCAGGTCTCCACCAGCGATCTGGTCGATGGCTTGCTTGTTTTGACTGGAGTGTGCGTCAAAGAAAGTTTGTACTTGTAACCATACACTCAGTCCATGATGTGGACATCTTCTTAGAAGACTTTTGTATCTTTCCCATGCTGCGTGTAACGATTCGTCATCATCGGTCCGGAATCCGGTAATGTTGGCTCGGTATTTGGCAGTTTTATCCGGCGGAAAATATTTGAGGAGAAACTGTTCAACCATCTGGTCCCAAGTGGTAATGGAACCAGATGAAAGAGATTCTATCCATTCTAGGGCTTGGCCCCTCAGAGAGAAAGGAAAGAGTCGAGGAGACCATGAAATTGAACTGAATTTTCTACCATATGAATGGTGCTAGATTTGATTTCGAAATTTTCGGTAATTTCGGGTGGAGCCACTCCATTGCCATAGCCTTCGAGAGTTGGCTTGGCATACTGGCTCATGTTCGGCTCAATGTTCTGGTCCGCCATCATTTCTTTGGTTTGATTTTCTCCTAATGTGGTGGCGTCTACTGATTCGTCTTTGATTGCTTCTACAGTTTCTGTAGTCCGTTTACGAGTTCGTCGATGAAAGAGTCGTTCCAGTTCAGAAATTGGAGAAACAAGCGCAGGCTCAAAAGTAGAGGACATTCATGGGACTAAATCAAAATTAAACACTAAATTAAAAGTTAGTTAAAGTTAGTCTAAGTTAAACTATAAGTTAGGCTAAGCTATTCTAAACTATCTAAGGTTTAAGTTAATTAAGCTAAAGTAAGGTAAGGTGAATAAAGGTAAAAAGTAGGCTAGCCGTAAAATTATATATTTTAAACAAATAAAAATTAAAGACAAAATAAAATAGAAGTTAAAAATTTGTACAATTATTGACAATGATTAAATTAAAACTTGGATTGTTCTTAGAAACGTACCGTGTCCCCGGCAACGGCGCCAAAAACTTGATGTGTGCTGCGCGTGCGGTTAAATATGAAAGGATGAAATGATTTGCTTTTGCACAAGATCGTGTTTTAAATTTATAAAACTGATTTCTACAAAGACTAAACACACACAAAATAGCCAAGTGTACCTATCGTATATGTAGAATAGTATTGGTAAAAACCAAGTATCGATCCGTGGACACAAATGTTTCTAATAATGAATCGTTATTTTACTTTAATCGGAGGTTTTAATCATTTGGGGTTAATTTTTTTTTTTTTTTTGAACTTTTTATAAAATGTAAATACTTATATATAATATATAGGTGACCAAGATAAGAAATTCTAAACGAGTTTTTTCAATTATGCGAAGGTTACCATCTAAGATCAAGAATCCACTCCATTTTAACATTGATAATTAATATTTGGACATGTGATAAACTTGCCATAGCAATATATGATAGATGGCTCCTTAAACCTTAAGTGAGCATCTTTGACACTAAGGAGATAGCATGCGCGTTTTAAAGTCCACCCTTTCCTAATGTCATACCATCTCAATGATGTCAATTTAAGTTGGCAAGTAGTTTCGTAAAGTAGAAAGATTAGGATTGACTTCGATTTCTCAAATACCAATTCTAACAACTTCGGGTGATTGTAGTTCATCACACAACCTCCCCTTGGTTGATTTATGTAGGTTATAATTACACATTCCGTTAACATATGATTTCTTTAACTAATTTGATATCCTAAGCAAAGCTATTTTCGGATTACCAAGGTTTAGAAAATACATTATAACTTATATCTCATCATTTCTAAGTACAAGATAAGGATCCATGTTTCGATAATATATCAAAGTATTTCTATCTTTCAAGAACATGAATCGATCATGAACGATTGCCAATGGAGTTGACAACCACCAACTTTGAATTAGTGATTTAAGATGGTGAAACATTTCTCATCAAAAGATAATTGTAATATAACCATGTACTTTACTAGACTACATCACATATCTTGATTAATTATCAAGTAAAACAAAGCTTCTTCATAGATTTTAGATGGTAAAAGGAGTTTAGCTCATAATGAGCATGATGATAAACATTAAGATGATTGATAATAACAAATACATGATTAAACTTGGAACAATCTAACAAAATGTAGATGAATCCTTCTTCTTAATGATGGTAATGATTGTTGATGATGATGATTGATGGTGATGATCTCCAAGCCTTCAAACTCTTCACTAAATCTCTAAACTGAGTGTTAGTGTGTGTTTTTATAAGAGAGAATCAAATAGAAATCTTTTCAAGGCACACCAAATGAGTGCATTATGAGCCACTGTTTATAGGCATTCTGGATTGTGAGGCACGGCCCTGTGCTTGATGAGCACGCCCCCGTGCATTTTTATGACATGTGCCAGATTTGTTTTGTCTTTTCTGTGAGGTGGCAACGGCCCCGTGGTTGGTAGGCACGGCCCCGTGCTTTTTAGTGACATGTGTTTAATTCTTCTTTGTCTTTTCTGTATTCTCGTCCACGGCCCCGTGCATGATGAGCACGGCCCCGTGCTTTTGCTTCCAGATTTTGTTTTTTCTTGTGTTAGAAGCATGGGCGCGTGTTTCTTAAGGCATGGGGGCGTGTTTCTTTGTTTTCTTGTGTTTTCTTCGTCTTTTTTGCTTGTTTCTTCGTTTGCGGCTTGGTTTCACCTAAAATTATGTTTTATTATGATAAGTAGTCTTTTATGCTATGTTATTTGACAAAAATTGCAGTTTTTAGAGATTATTTGATGCCGAAAAGATGTATATTTTTATGTACATCAGGAACAAAAGGATGAATTCCGAAAGAAATACCCACACCTGTTCCCTAAAAAGAAAACCGTTGACATATCAAATTTCGGGGGCGAAATTTCTTAACGGGGAGAGAATGTGACATTCGTGACAAAACGAGGTATACCTTATTCATTACGTAGCGAGTAAACGATAAATCGGTTAGTTCGTAGCGATTAAACGAGTAACCAAATGATACTGATTATGACACATATATATACCGAGGGGTATATAGATGAGTTTTATATATATAGATATAATGGTGGCTAACATATTGATTTTTAGGCCCCAGTACGTTTAAAACCATTTAAACGAAAAAGGTTTCGTTTAAAGATACGCTATGACTTTAAACGCAATCGTTAACATCAAAACGAGCATTGTAACATCCGTTAAGCCGAAAAGATTTATAAAACACTTTTATAACATGTTTTAAGCAATCCATGAAAATATTTTGGATTTTTAAAACCATTTAAAAGGTTTTTATTATTTTGCAAAAATGAGTCGAAAAACGACCGTTTCGCGCTGTTTTTCGCAACCAAACTAGTTTTTTTGCGAAAAACTGAACCCGAACTAAAATTTGGACTGAGATTTAAATGTGGCACGAAAACCGAGACAAATGGACTAGAGAGGAGTCCCAAAATGGGGCCCAATACTTGCGGCCGCCATTTTGGAAAACCCCTCCCTAGATATTTAACTTCTCAAAACTTCTTAAATCATTTCACACTCAAAATACTTTTTAAGTCTTGCTCACCTCTGTTTTCCATCGTTCCCAGCCAAAAAGAATAAGGTAAGTTCAAAATTAATGATAATTTAACCAAGTTTTAATCACTTATTTACATATAAACATGTCTTTATTAGTTTTAAACATGTTTAACCATTCAAAAACCATAAAAATCAACTAAAATCATGTTTTGATGTTAAACATGTTTACAAAGCAGAAACATATAGGTTTTTGACCAAAAACACGGATTTGAACATTAATATGTCGTTTTTACGGTTCAAAAGTTCGGTTTGAAACCAAAACCAAAACCCTAATTAACAAGGCTGTTACATGGATGATTTATGCTTGGTTCGATGTTATATGATATGTAGATACACTGAGTTTGCGACCCAAGACCCAGAGAATCGTTTAAACCATCAAAAACCACCGAAAATCAACAAGGTAATACCGTATTACTCTTTTAGGGGTTGTTTAGTATTAATGAGTTTCTGTTCAAATTTGGTAATTTTTCGATAAACGGAGAATATTTGGCAAATTTATTACCGTTTATTGGATTTTATTTGGGAAAAATATTTAAACTTCATCAAAAATTATGAAATTTGGTTTGGGACTCATAAATGATATGTTTATATCACTGGTAAAATATGGGGACATTTGGAGATGTCTAAATATTGTTTGTGCAATTATGTTTTAATCGAGTTTTAACAACCGAAAAATGCGCAAAACGGCTTTTTGGCCAAAGATTTAAATTTTGGAGAATTTTCAAGAGCTCTTTCATGGTATTTTAATCACTTGTAAAAATTATGGGATTTTTCGGATGTCGTTTGGTATAAACGGGCTATTTATTACCTAACTATAACATATTAAATGAATTTTTATAAATAGATAATTAATCATAAAATTTCTAAAAATATTTTTATAAAATTCTACATATTTTAATTTATTTTTACAAAAATTTTCATAATTTATATATAAGTGCACAATTAGTTATAATTAATTGAAGATTTAAATTGTATATGTTTTAACAAAACCGGCAGTTTTGTGTTTAACGAACTGACTGGGATGTCTTAACATCAAAAGTGGTCAAATATCGTATTTTTGGATGAATTTGATAATAACGAACTTTTTACCAGAATTGCGGATAATTCGGGTGGATTGTACACGTTTTGTATAATCAAACCCGTGTGAAAAACGGAAACGAACCCTGCGATCAATCCAGATACCGAAACTTCAAAATTCCTTCATAAATCAAATCATTTTATCAATCAATATGTTTACTCAAGTTTGTGTGATCTTACCTAATCCCGAAACGCATAAACTATCAACTTGGCAAGGCTCGGAAAACGGTGAAACTAAGCTAAATCCGGTTTTAAACATTTCATAGTGTACAACGTCACAATCTAAGACTACGGTCATGTTCTAGGCCTATCAGCTATACCCAGACTAGTTATACAGCCCGATTTAGTTTAAACACTATACTAGTATTAACGGTACAATACCGGTTATAGGACCCAAGCTATAATTGAGGCACACTACTTACTGACACGTATTACCAGCCGGAACTACGATAAGGTGAATTTCGCGACCCCACTTTCTAAACTGTTTTACGAACTTTTGGGGTGAAAGACATGTTTACATATACTTATATACTTGAAAACTTGTGATAATGTAAATTATCTAAGTACTAACACTTGAAAGTCCCCACAAACACAAGTGATTAACTTCGTGCCGGTGACGTGTGGATAATACTATTGGTTTGACAAACCCAACTGACAGCGCCGGAGGGGTATGCCGGAACATGTTAACCCAGTTGCACATTGTCATTTAAACTTGTTACATTCTGCTATGTGGTGTTAGACATAGTACATACTTGGAGAAAAGTGGCTGTTAATTGCCAACGGGGGTGCATGGGCAAGGGTGGCCATGTGTTTTAGGCTTTTAGCTCGTTTCGGTTTCACTTGTGGCTTAGTATAAAAACATCATACACATACATACATATATACTTACTTACTGTGAACTTTACGAACTCATATACTGATTTTGTTCGTACTCGTGAAACTTGAAACTCACCAACTAGACGTAGTTGACCCTTTTTAACATGTTTTTCAGGTGAGCCCAAGTTGGAATAATTTGCTATGTGCTCGGTGCTAGGATGGAAGTGAATCGCTGTACATAGACGCTAGTATATATATTAAAGAATAAGCAATCACGCGAACTGGTTATGTGATTTTCATCTAGTTTGTAAACTTAGTACCTACCAATGTAATATGATGTAAATTAATTTGTTGAATTTCCTTATAAACAATGTGGTTGATACCAGTATTATCTGTTACATTCCCGTATTACGTTTTCGCAACTACCTAGTCGGGGTGTGACATATTTTTACTAAGAGTCTTGCTAGCCCACAACACCGAGAATTATTAGACAAGTTGGGTGTTTTAACACCACCAACTTGAAAGGGGGGGGGGGGTGTTGACTATTACTTGACTTCTCTTACAGTTTTTCTTGTTTACCCTTGTATTTAATTAGTTAGTACTAACTGTTATTTAGTTAATCATTTTGTTAGATGACAGTTAGTGGATATATTAGGGCTTGTACAACTTCTTTGGTTTAAGATAACAGAAATCAGTTTCTTCCCAAATTTCATAAAATATAGTAGTGGATAAGCATTTAAATCTTCTCGCTTCCCCACCAAACGAAGATCTAACCATTAGAAAATAACTTAGCATTATCATGTGAATATGTGGTGATTATATTTTTACTTTTTTAGTACTACCATTTTGATTGGGTGGATATGTGAGTTGTGGTGAAAAGGACCCTTGAAGGTTACCAATCAACTTACACCCTATTTAGGGGTGTTCGTGACTAGAATTGTAAACATCTCCTCTTTCTGAGTCAATATTACTCGAAATTAAATTTTAATCCTCATCATTATAATACATCCAAAGTTATATTCCCTCATTCTGGGTGTTTGGGATTCTTTATTTGGTCTTCTTATGACTTGTTTATAAGTCAAAAGTTACAAAATTATAACTTATGAAACTTTTCCCCTCATATTATAAGCAATCCCAAACACCTTTAAACTTTTCAAAAAGTTAATGAGTCATAAGTTGGTGAAAATAAGTAATCCAAAACACCCTAGTTTGAGGTACTCGTTCACAACAGACGAAGTCCATAGATTTTGCTAAACTAAACAAAGACTGAGTTCACCTTGTCGTGTGTGAAGTAAGGATGATCACAAAACCATGGGGTTTATATGCGTGCAAGATTCGTCATAGTGTTGATGTTCATGGATGGAGTGCTCATCTTGGTGAACTAGTATAAAGTGTGCTAGTTGTACTATATCCCACAAATGATACCACAGGTGCTAGACATTAAGATTCTAAGTATCGATATGCGACAAGGAAGAAAATTATCACCATACCTCAAGGATGCTTTAGCGTTTTCTCTTGCTTAGCGTATAAGACGTGTGAGGTAAAATTCTAGAAACTTATATGATCTTTCTTGGAGAGTTATCTCTGGGTGAGGTGTGGTGTTGTCATTTAGATCTATACCAACACCATCAGAAAACATAATTTATATATTAGCCCGTTGAGGCACGTTGTGGACCTATGGTACATCATCAACCAACAACACTAAGAACTATATATATATATATATATATATATTAGTTTTTATCCCCCGTATTACGGAGGTTGTTTTATATTATTTGTTTCTAATATTTATTTATTTTTCGAATTTTTATTTTTTTATTGTATGAAAGTTAATAATATACTTATGGTTTGATGATAAATTGTTTCACAAATAAACTATATGTTATAACCCGATTTAAAAGCACTATGAGTTTGCTGAGACCCAAGACCCGTTTATTTTTTTATTATAAAATTAGTTTTTTAATTATAAATAATATATATATATATACATATATATATATATATATATATATATATATATATATATATATTTTAAATAAATCAGATATTAAATTTTAGTTATACCTACTTTATAGGATTTTTATATCAAATAACTTTTTTTAAATTTATGGTTTCGTTTATATCTTACTATCTGTATAATTTTCTATCATAAAATCGGATGTGTCTTGCTCTGGTCGCTCCCCACCCCCTATAAAGCCACTAGATTGTTTTATTTGTAAATGGTGAGCTCACATTAATTTAACCCGGTTTAACCCGAATAACTACACAGCTATAACTCATCAAAAATCTAAGGGAAATTTCCCAAAATGTTTCACTTTTAGAGATAGATTCCAAATATGTCCCTCCAAATTTCAAATTCTCTCTTTGTCCTTTTATTAACTCGTCTTCGGCTCTATGTTAGGAATCGAGACGATATGTTTCTTAATTCGCTGCCTCCCATCTTTATTAGCTCATAACTCGTCGCCTCCCCGCCATGTTAGCTCAAAACTTATCGCCTATGCTTCATGTTAGCTCAAAACCCATCGCATCTACCCTATGTTAGCTAAAAAATTAAATCTAATATCTTGTTATTTAAAAAATATATCTAATAAAGATAGACATAAAATTATTTGATGGTATGCATGACTTTTTTAAATCATATTATTATCCAAAATTCAATATACAAAAACTTAAAAACCAATAAAATTTAAAATATTCAAATGTTTATTAAGTTTTGGATTCGTGTTTTTAGTAAAGATAAGGTAGATTTTTTTTTAGCTGACATAGAGTGGAGGCGACGAGTTTTGAGCTAATATGGAGCGGAGGCGATGAGTTTTGAGCTAATATGGCGGAGAGACGACATGTTATGAGCTAATATTTATGGGAGGCGGCGAGTTAAGAAACGTATCGTCTCGATTTCTTAACATAGAGTTGAAGACGAATTAATCTATACTATCATAAAATGTATATAGGAAGAACAAATTAGTAATTTTCAAAAAAAAACTCTTAATCTATTAAGATTAAGAAGTACAATATATTCATACATAATATACAAATATTTGATGCATAAAAAACTTACACCATCCCGCCTAATTCACTTATCCTCACAATCCTATTCAAAATTTGAATTCATCTCATACACCACGACCACCACCATCTAGGATAAGGTAAACCTGCAAAACCTAATCGACTTTTCGGTGGTTTAATTTCGTGATAACGACCGATTTTCAGTATTGTGTGGCCATTTTCAAGGTTTAATTTCGCTTTCGATGACATCTAAGGCTTCAACCGAGTAAAATTCTGGTTACACACCTGAGTCTGGTATGTTAATGACGATGATGAATTTTGATGTTCGTAGATAGAAGGAAATGATAAGCACAGAGGATTCTAAGTTGCTCCTGCTGAGCTTGAATACTGTGTAATGTAAGTGTTCAATTTTGGGTTTTACATTTTAACATTTATAATAAATATTTGAATTCTTGGTAGATGAGACATGTTGCTTTCGGCATAAACTCTAATGGTGCTAATGTAACGCAAGATGAAGCTAAGAAATTATTCTCAAGAGGCAATTTACATAAGGTATTGTTTGTTTGTTGGCTACTGTGTTGTTTTTTGCATTTACTAATGTGTTATATGATGGGTTCATAGAATTATTGCCATGTTTATCACGGTGTCTTTATTTTGCTCTTATGCAGGAGTCATCAAAGAAGACATGTGGGTTCGTCTAAAGTTTTCTTTTTGTTAAATTCATGAAATTTAGGTTAGTGCTGCAACGTAAACTAATGGTTTTTGTTTTCATTTGTTGTAGTTTTGGAATGATTAATCTCAGGTCATGTGATAACCACAACTTTATGTAAGTATTATACAATATGTAATCGAGTTTATTGAAAGAAGCATTTGGATTTCTATATTGCAAAAGTGGCTTTTCGGTCAACCTGACCCGACCAGTTTTGACATGCAATAACATGTTTTCAGGTACTCTTGGAGCAACCTTTGGTGGTGTACATCAAAGGCATGAAATCTGGGCCCGTACTAGCTCAGCACACTGTACAAATATACAGCAAACTGATTATTTTGGTGTACAAGAATAGTTCACTCTTTCCAATTCAATTCAGAAAAAAAAACGAGGTGGCGTGGCTATGAAATTGGTAATTTGTATATTCTTTATTGCAAATAGGTCTGTAAATGAACTAAACAAATACGAACACGGGCATGTTCGCGTTCTGTCATTTAACTTTAAACAAACACGGCTCGTTTATCTTAACAAGATGTAATGTTGAGTTCAAGCTCAGCTCGTTAAAATCTCGAGTCGTCTATTTTTAAGGTCTTGAAGTTTTCAAAATTTTAAGTTTTTATATATATATTGATAGATATAAATTAAAAATAATATCCATAACATACATATTATGCAGAATTTATAAACTACAAATTTCAAAATTTGTATATATTAGAATTTGGGTTACAATTTATATGTATTAAAATTTGTTCTTTACTTTTAAACAAGCCAACTTTAATTGATATTTTATTAATTCTCAGAATTTTTTTCCTTTAAAAAATGTCATGCGGCTTTAAGTCAACTTAATATAAAATAAATTATACATTCATGCTTAAATATTTAAACAAGCAGACAAGCCAAATAACAAGTGAGCTGATCTTGGCTCGGGCTCGCCTTGTTTTTAAAAGAGCTGCTATAGAGCAAATATGTACAATAGCATCCCTACTTTTGAGTTTATTAGTGGTGTTGATATGATGAAAATGACATAGTTACCCTCCGACCAATGTTCTTCCATCGCTATCTCGATTAATGAAGGTAAGCCTTTAAATCACTAATTGATTTGGATATAGCTTTAGTATATGAGTTATAAACTAAGAATGCAAATAGAAGGGATTTAAAACGAATATAACGAAATTAATAAATTTATCCCGCTCTTGATTATTAATAAAGCATGTTTATCACACTAATACCATCCTTAATATTGCTATTATAATTGTTGGGGTTTTTTAACAAGATATCCGGTTATTACTTAAAGTTCTTGGCGCTACTACTATTACTATCATCATCATCATCATCATCATCATTTTATACTAATTATAATATGATAGTTACTATCTAAGTAATGGGACTTTGTGATACAAACTGATTAAGAGTATATATGTATAAAAGTGGCATAATTTAGAATTTTAAAATATAAGTTTTATTGATTAAGCCGAACAAAAGGTAAAGTGATTAACTGGGCTAAAACCAGGTTGTGCGCAGTGTTGTTAGGTCAGGTATTTTCAATATATCGGAATTTATATAAGACTTCTTTTCAAATTTTGTTGTCTTTAACCAAAGGTATAATTGATCATGAATATGTATTCTGTTATATCGGTGAAAGAGGATAAAATAAAAGAAACTCAGCCCTTGATAGGGTTTATTAGTGAAAGAGGATGATGAAATGTGTGAACATGAAGAATGACGATCCAACAATATACAAGAGAGAATGAGATGTGAACATAAAGTTGTTGATATCCTTATTTTCAGTTTTAAATAAGGATCCTCAATGCGAGCTTCTTTTGCTTCGCTCATGTATGGGAGTCGCCAAGCTTTTGTTCGGTTTGAGAACATGCCAACCTATGTATGTGGGGGAAGCTGTTTCTATATTTGACAATGGTCTTCGAAGGGCGATTGAGGACATCGTGGTTTGTGGAGGTCCGTTCTTTGGGGATCTCCAATGGAGGTTGGCGTCACTTCCGATCCGTTATGGGGGGTTGGGTCTCTGTTCGGCCGAGGATGTATCTACATATGCTTTTGTGGCTTCGAGAGCACAGTCGTGGTGTTTGCAAGACCATATTCTTCGGGGTTGTGATATTTATGGGTTGGACTCTGATTATGGGTGTGCGATGGATCGTTTACGTACTTCACTTCCAGATTTTGATTTTAGCGGGTTCTCTAATAAGGACACCGCCCCCCCTAAAGCCCAACATGTTGTGGCGAGTGCCTTATTTAGTGGAATCGTCAAGAGTTTAGAAGTGAAGTTTGATCTATACCCTTGCCAAAAGGCGGTGTTTGAATGCCTTCGGGCTCCTCGGGCTCAGGATTTTCTAACGGCTATCCCCATTGAAGGATTAGGGCAACGTATGTCGGGTTTGGAGTATCGGGCTATCCTTAAGTACCGGTTAATGATCCCTATGTTCCCGACGGATGAACCTTGCCCAATTTGTCGCAAGGTCTGTTTGGATTCTTTTGGTGACCATGCGGTGCATTGCAAAGAATTGCCTGGCTTTAAATACAGACATGATCTGGTTAGGGATGTTCTGTGTGATGTTCTTAAACGGACAGGGATTTCTGCTAAAAAGGAGGCCCCTGTTAACTTTCTCACGGATCCTATTGAAGGGAGGTCTACTTTACGACCAGCTGATATTCTTGTGTTCGGGTGGGCAGGGGGGAAACACGCCTGTGTGGATCTTAGAGGAGTGTCTCCTCTTGTTGGGCTCAGGGACCGTGGGTTTGTTGTGGGTCAGGCTGCGTTGAAGGCTGAATCGGGCAAAGTTGTTAAACACGAGAAAGCTTGTTTAGATAATCAACATGTCTTTCTACCATTTGCCTTTGATACATTTGGTTTTCTGGCTCAAGAGGCTGTGAAATTTTTGAGTATGGTTCAGCGCGTCGTACACGGAACCTCTTCAGCTTCTAGGTCCCAAAGCTTCGTTTTTAGCAGGATTGGCTTTGCTATTCAAAAGGGGGTTGCGGCGCAGCTTGTTGCCCGTTTGCCTGCCACTTTATTGTAATCGTTTTATAGTAAATTATATAAAACTTCGATAATCAAGGTAAAAAAAAAATAACTATTTTTATAAATGATATTTTTTTTATTTATCTTTGGATTTTTATTGTTAAATTCTATTTGTAAAATTTGTCTGTTTGTTATTATTCAATTGAGATCTCTAATGCATAGATAGAACACACCAATTCTAAATGGAAGAAAACTAATAGAAATGTTGTACATTATGCCATAAGAAGATTGATAAACTAACAAACATAAAAAAGAAAAACTCTAGGGCTAGCAATTCGTGTCTTAACAGGTTTAACAGGTAAGAAGCGACGCGCGTAACATAAATATCAAAGACTCGTTTGACTACTTTATATGTCATGACTATAAGACAGTTTCAAATTTTGTGTACAATAAGGGGTAATGGGGGAGTCACCGTCGCATCGCTCGGGTTTTTACTAGTAACGAGATAAAGATAAATTTGAATTTTGGAAGAAATCTCTCTCTAATATTTTGGGAATTTTCCCAAAATCTAATTCCTCACCATCATGACTTGCTGTGAATCGCAATCATCAACCAATCGTATCATCGTCTCCACCGGTGCCCCGCAAAATATCTTCTTCACCAGCGAACAACTTTCCTTCTGTCTGTCACCACTTGATCATCATACATGTTTTCATATAAAACCCTAGGTATATGAAAACTTTACATATACCTATGGTTTTTATTTATAATTGCTCTGCTAGGTATATTAATATTTTAATATACATGATTAGGTTTTTCTGTATAAAGAATTGAAGGCTTGATTAGGTATTTCTGTATATCAACTCTATCTGTATCGATTTTGAATTATATGTTGTTGGTACTAAGATTTTGACCGTTTGGATGTTGAATATCAATTTATAATACTGTTTTTGTAATGAGTTTGTGTGATTTCACTATAAACATATTCTGGAACTAATGGTTATGCCTGAATCTGTATTGTTAGTTTGTTATACTGGTACATTGGTATAAATACTTTGTGTTTAACCTAGAAGAATTATGGGGAAATTGGCTAAAAGATATTTTTAAGGGTAGAAGATTGTGGCATTGGCATGATTTAATGATTTATTTGTTTTTTTTTTAATTTAAAATGTTTACAAGTAAGGATGTCTATTTTACTAATTACACTCAAAAGGCAAGATATGCCAAGTTGATACAGATTCTTTTTGCAGAATATAAAGATAAAGTGACAATATTAGTGTGTAATATAATTTGACTGGAAGCATTAAACATGGCGGTTATAATGTTATGCGATGTCTCCCAAGAAGAAATTGCAGGAGATGAAGTTGAAGCATCTCAAGTTCATTCACACGGACACGAGTGGTATTTTAGTATAAAAGAAATTGAGAGCTTGGCATGAAGCTTAAAGTGTAAGTGTGAAAAGATTTTATATTTTATAATATAGCTTATTTGAAAGAGTTCTTGTGGTAAGGAACTTGGTGTTTAGTATCATATTGAAGAAACACTAAGTGACCCCGGGCAGATTACGGATAATCTGGTGGTTAAATAGATGTTTCCCACGAGGGTTAGGTCCAGCAAAGATGGTTCTTCTGATGACCTGCAAAACAGACACCGTGAGCTTGTCACTGAGAAGGGGGGGTACCTCCTTGTGACCACCCTCCGGCGTGAGAATCAGACTAGATTGCTCTTGAATATAAGTGTATATTAAGAGAATGACTAGAGCAGATATCAGATAATATATGGAGATAAGATATATGATAAGATATGATACCGTTCCAAGATGTTGGAGTATTTATAGCCGAAGGTAGGTTTCCAAGCAGGTACAGCCGGCTGAATAGTATTCCTGTTCTACCAACTGTGGGCTACGCACGTGCCATGCTGATGGTTGGTGCGTAGGCAGCGGCTGATAGTGACCAGGCCGGCTGTGTACTATTCCTTTTCCACCAACTGCAGGCTATGGACGTGCCCCGACAGGAGTTGGTGAGTAGGCAGCGGCTGATAATGACATTAAGTAGTAGAGCGTGCTGCTCGTCGTACTGTTGTCAGTGAGCTGTCGCAGCTTTGGTCAGATCTTTTGTCCATACCTTGGCAGGTATAGTACAAAAGGTCCTCCAGTAGCGTACGGACTGGCTCATTTATGCGGGAGTATTCCCGGCTTGCTCATTCCTTCTTCAGGTGACATTACTGAATTATTTGAGAGTTAGTGCCTTGTGCGTGTAGCCTTGTTGTGCGGGTTGCCTTCCCTGATGGCTAATATCCGTAGCTGCGGGAACAGGCGGAGTACGTTGACCATTGGGAGGCGTTTCCTGCGGGAGCAGCTTACGTACTGCGCGTAAGGACGTCGCGTCTCTGAGCATGGTGGGTCCTGCGGATCCAGTTGGTCTTTGCGCAGACGTCCCTCTAAGGTGAGTCTTGCGGGTCCAACCGCGCAGACGTCCCTCTTGAGGTGAGTCTTGCGGGTCCGACTGCGCAGACGTCTCTGTTTGAGGTGAGTCTTGCGGGTCAACTGGGCTCTACTGGGACCTACCTCTTCAAGTCCCCCCAGTCCAATGTTCTTCTCATGAATTGTTAATAAGTGAGGTGAACTTTTGGACTTAAGCAAGGGGTTTTGAAAAGGGTTTAGTTTTAAGGTTTTCCATGGGGATTCTTCCCGCGGAAGTCCTAATGTCACGTGCAGAAATTCCCGACTTTTCTGCTTGATTTTTGGGTATGATGCGGGTAGGTCTGTAACCTCCTCGCAAGTCAGGAGTGTTGAGTTCCACTTGTGTAGATTCTCCATGAGGTTTTGGTAGTTTTAAACATAGTGATCAATTATGTTAAACAACCAATTCCATCTTGGAGCTTCAAACAATCTAGTTCTCACCGTTCCCGCTATACGTGGATGTTATTTCCGTTTCCGCAAGCATGGCCCAGAAGATCCTTCTTGGTTTCAATTCTCTGCGGAGTGCTAAGTATGTGAAGGGTTTTGCCTTGACACTGTACCCGCACTCGTCTTAATAGTTACTTTACTTCCAAGGTATTCCTGGCGTCAATTCCCTGCATGTGCTAAGTATGTGAAGGGTTTTGCATTGACACTGTACCCGCACCCGTGTTATAGTTACTTGGTTGCCGAGGTATTCTTGGCTTCAATTCCCTGCAGGTGCTAAGTATGTGAAGGGTTTTGCCTTAACACTGTACCCGCACCTGTCTTACGGTTACTTGGTTACCAAGGTAAGGGGGTATAGTCCCGCTTACTTTTGAATCTTTTTGAATCTTTTTGAATCTTTTTGAAATTCGAAGAGTTGGTGAAAGGATAAGAACAGTCCAAACTGTTGAAACGTCGTCCGACGGTTTCTTCTGACAGTTTCAGGACGTGCAGGAAGTTATGGCGACATGACAGTATATGGTCATTCCACACTTTTTCAGGCGCGTGGGCGCGAGTTTTCGGGCGCGTGGGTGCGAAGTTTACGGCGCACGTCCTGTCAACAGCTGTTGTCAGCTTGCTTTTTCCACGTGTCATAGTTTCATTGCACCTGCGTTTTCCTCTCTATTCCGCATTAAATTCATCGCATTCATTGCGATGAGTATATAAAGGGAGGAGAGGATGCATCTCAACTCACAGTTTCACTTCTCTTCTTCTAAACGATTTCCGGCGAATACTCTAACTTTTCTGTCGAGCATTCTCCTGAAATCGTTCTTCTTTACATCCAAATTATGTCTTCTACTCATGATCTTGAGGCTACCGCTGAGGAGTCTGACGTGTACGTCGAGAACCCATCGTCCACTTCTGACAAGGACGATAAGAGTACTGCTGGCGAGTGCCAGTGTGCTCTTCCCGTCGACCTCTATCAGTACATTGTCAGGAAGTTCATGCTCGAGCCTTTCGAGCCTGAGTTTCCTGCGTCTCATCAGACGGTGTACGATGCCCCCAAAGGCAAGATAGGGGTATATGCTGCGTTCTTCGTCTATGGGAATCTCAGGTTCCCATTGACGAAGTTTGTATACCGTGTTTTGGAGAGACACGGTGTGCACCTGACGGAGGTACACCCAATGGCGATCGCCAAGATCCGCCATTTTGAATGGGTGTGCCTCATTCTTGGTGTGGACCCCCATGTCGACCGCCTGATGACCTTCTACTCCTGGAGGTGCATCCAAGGCTGGTATACCTTGGTCACCCGGATCAAGGGTTTGAAGATCTGTGCTACCGAGCGCAGTCTTCGGTCTCGGAAGCGGGAGTTTTTCTATATCTCTGCCCGTGTCGTCCCCATAGCGATGACATTCAAGAACGGGAGAGCACTCCCCAGCCTTCACGCCTCCAACTACCAGGAGGCGGAATGGTTTGCCAAGATTTCCCGGATCCAGTCTCCGGTTTACCGCTTTGCGGAATCCGGGATGGTGATGCTCGGGATGAGCCGGGTGTGGAAGGATGCTGGGGCAGAGGCGCCACAGATTCCCATCGTCCTCGAATACGGTTTGAACTTTATCCCTTACGGTATGCTCCGTCTTCTTTGCTGATTTAGGGTTTTTCTTCTAACTGTTTCTTTTTATTTCAGAGGGGAATGACTTGCAATCGCTCCTGCATCCGCGGGAGGCTGGTGGTCCCGCTCGGCTGGGTACTCGTGCTCTTGATGAGAACGAGTTGCCCATCCTTGAGCAAACGAGGGATCGGTTTGTGGAGGTCTACCAGCCGGGCCACCCGATTCTGAGCGCCACGCGGCCAGGTAAGGGATTATTTAACCCTCGACCTCTCAATGCTCAAACCTCTGCTGGAATTCCTCTAATTTTGTCATCTTCTGATGAGGAATCCGCAGATGGTCCTTTCTTCGCGCGGAAGAAGAAGGCTGCTGGCGAGAAGGGTAAGGCGAAGGTTGCCTCCACCGCCGATCAGGGGAACCGTTCTGAGTCGGAGACCGAGAGCGAGGTGGCGGCAGGGAACCCTGGTGGTGTTGAGACCACTGTTCCGGAGGTTGAGACAGTTGTCACCTCCGAACAGCCCCGTACGACGACGGTGACCGGCGTGAAGAGGCCGGCTCCATCGGGTTCGTCCCCGCCTGTTCGCACCTTCAAGCTCAAGAGGACTCGTAAGTATAAACTTCCTTTACCTTAACCGCATATCTTTCCGCCATTATAATTATATATCGTCTTCGTGCAGGCGTGGATGCTACCGCATTCCAGAGTGGAGCAGGGAGGAGCACCTCTGGACCCATAACGGTAGGTTTGGTTAACCTACCCGAGGCGATGACCCAGGCGGCTGCGCCTGCTTCAAGTGTTGGTTCAGTTGCTCACCCGGTTGAGGCAACTGTTCCAACTGTAACTTCATCACCGCCGGCTGTCAGTGCCATTTTCACAGAATCCTTCACTGAGCCGGCGGTGGTTTCTCCTGCGGCTTCTTCCGCAGCAACGACCACGGTTGTGAGTTCACCTCCGGTGAGTTCACCTCCGTTGGTCTCTACCGCGGCGGCCTCCACCATGCCTCCTCCGGCGCCGGCGACGACGGCCGGTCCTTCAGGTATGTTCACGGTTGGGGCGTCTAGCCAGCCTTTGCCTCCTTCCCGTCTCCTTGACCTTTTGGATGGATATCCCTTAGGTTCAGGTGATGGGTTTGGCGGCTACCGGCCTGTTGTCGACCCTACAGGTGCGTAGGGTTATTTTGGCCTTCCTTTTTTTTATCATCTTTTCCTAACTGCTTTTTGTTTTTTGCAGTGTCGGATTCGAATGAGGTGTATGTTCCGCGGTGGAACATCCGCCGGGGAACCACCCTTCGGACGGCTGTGGACTGCGTCGAGTGGGCGCGCCACGCCGCCCCCAGTGGTGCACTGGGAGAAGCTATGTCAAGCTACCAGAAGGGTAGGCTGACAAACGAGCTTCGAATTCTCCTTGCCCGGATGCAGCCGCGCGTCGAGCTGCTTTGTCGTGAAAACGACAAGTTAAAGGCGGCTCGTATCCAAGAAGTAGCTCAGGCGCGGGCTATCCGGGAGGAGAACAGGAGACTCTCCGCCGTTGCTGCGGAGAAGGAGAAGGCCTTCAAGGCCCTTGAGGTTGAAGTTCAGGCCCGTCTCGAGGCCCGTTCCAAGGCTACCCAAGCTGTTAACGAACAGCTTCGGTTGGCTAAGGAAACTGCGCGGAACGCAACCGAGAGGGCCACCAAGGCTGAAGCTGTTGCGGAGCCTCTGCGCGCCGAGAATGCGGAGCTCAAAGCCAAACTAGAGAGGCTCCAGCAGGCTCATGACGCCTTGGCCATGGAAGACGCCAAGAAGCTTCAAGAGATCTTGGACCAGAGGGGTATGCTTGACCATACTGAGCGTAAGCTAAAGGGAGTTGAAGAGGCTGCTGCTAAGGAAGTGTTGCTTGCCAACCTTAACAAAAGTGAAGCCGAACGCGCCCGTAACCAAGATCAAGCTGCCCTCCAGGAGGCTCTGGTTACCAAGGAATGGCTTCTACGAGAAGCGTTGTCGCAGGTAAGCTTAGCTGCATAACGTCTTTACGCTTTTCTTTGTACTTAGAAAAGGTTTTGATACTTGGTATTTTTGTTTTGTAGGTTGTGCATCGGGTCTTCACGGACACATCATATGACGATGCTATGAGCGCAGCCCTCAACGCTTCTCATGAGGATGGGGAAAAGGCTGGCTTCCTGCTTGGTCTAGGGTTTGTTGAACAAGGCATCCCGCCTTCCAACATCCCTCTGTACGATGTAAATACTGAAGCTGCTTATGACCAAGCAGTGAACCAGTATGCTGCCTTCCCGCATCCAGTGGTGGAGAAGGTGAACGAAGTTGCTGCCGCTGATGATGGGCTAACTATCCTCAAGACTTTCCTTGAACCACCACAGCCAACTGATGGTGCGGGTACGAGTGGGTTTGGAGGGAGTGGTCCTGAAGTTTGAACCTTGAGATTCCTTCCCACCTTTAGGATAGATTTTTTTTTTTGTATAGATTTATATTCTTGTATGCGGGTATGTGCCCAGCCATTCTTGTAATACTTGAATCTTGATGGAATATAAATCATTTGTTAATGCCTTGCGTTGTAAACCTTATATGACTTGCTCATGCACATTATAGTTTAATTTGGCACTTGTTTTGCCTCAAACAATATATGATTCGCTCAAGCATATTTTAGTTTAACTTAGCAATTTCTTTAAGTACTTTGGATAAGTTAACCTTTCAACGTGGCGGATAATAAGTTAAAGTTTTGCTTCCTCTTTCGTGATTGTGCGGGTAAGACTGTCACTTTCACTTAGTAGGATGGCTAAACTTTACCGACGTCTTACCTGCGTGGAGGTTTTCCTCATCTTTTCCTTAAAAATTTTCTAAGTATTCTGAATAAGTTAACCTTTCGACGCGCGGTTGTCAATAGGTTAATGTTCAGTTTCCTCTATCATGATTGTGCGGGTAGGACCGTCACTTTCATTTAGTAGGATGACTAAACTTCACCTATGACTAACCTGCGTGAAGGTTTTCCTCATCTTTTCCTTAGAAATTTTTGCCGTTTTTCTTTTTTATGCGGGTTTTGCCGCCGTCCACACGCAACGGCTTACTTTATGAGGTGAATACCGGCATATCAGTGTCTTGAATAAGTTAAACCATTCGATGCGCGGTTGTCAATAGGTTAATGTTCAGTTTCCTCTATCATGATTGTGCGGGTAGGACCGGCACTTTCATTTAGTGAGATGACCAAACTTTACCTATAACTGACCTGCGTGAAGGTTGTCCTCATCTCTTAGAAATTTTTGCCTTTTTTTGTGTTTATGCGGGTTTTGCCGCCGTCCACACGCAACGACTTACTTCCCCACTTATTTATGCGGTGCATACCGGCATATCAGTGTGGAAAGTTCATAAGTATAAATGTAAGATCATCAGCGTCAATGTGATAAGTAGAATCATTTCCATTAGAAGTGGCTCTGGGCCTTTTCTTTACAAGTTTGGAATTGATCTACATGCAGCCTGTGTAATTGAGCTCCCTTCCATGTTCTTGGGAGTGTCATCGAGCCTTTCGAGCCGATATGCACTTGGTTCGGAATCTCGTTGTTTACGCAGTATGTAGTCTACATTGAAGCTGCAGTTTCATCCGTGTTTTCCCCCTCGGGGGTTCTACACGCATTAGACTACTCAGCGTTCATTACGCCACGAGATGCGTGAGCGTCCCATCTCTGACAAATGCTACGATGTCCTTCAAGTCTAAGCATTCCTCGGTGGTGTGGCCTCTTGTCTTGTGGAAGTCACAGAATTTGCTTTGATCAGCGTTTCGACGCTGTCGGATAATTGGAGCCTCTGGCCATGGGAGCCTCTCGGTGGCGAATATCTCGGTGACGCTCTTGGTGAGTGGCGTCCATCTGGAGTTCCGGTTCGACAACTGCATGCTATCCCTTCCACCTATCGAGGGTACGAGCCGGATGAGGTGTCAAAGTTTACCCTTGACTGCCAAATGCCTAGCTTCCTCTTTTTGTTTAGTCGGGCGGTAAAGACGTTGTTTTCTCTTGTTTTCTGGGTGTAGAGGTTTGTGCTCTGGGGAAGATCTCTACCCAGTTGTTTTTCCGTTTCCGTGAAGCGTTTAGTTGATGTCATGATGGCATCCCACGTGGATGGCATGCCGTCTTTACCCATTAAGGTGCGGATGAGCTCTGGGTCCTTCGCACTCTGGATGAAAGCAGCGCGAACAAGATCTTCGCTAATAGCGCCCAGACTTAGCTTCTTTGAATTGAAGCGCGTGATGAAGTCTAGTAAAGACTCATCTTCTTCTCGGATGCAGTTGAGGATCGTCCATTGCTCTTCGGTATACTTTCTTTGTTGACTGAAGTGTTGGCTGAACTTCTGCTGGAAGTCCGCCCAATCGTAGATGTGATGGACCGGTAGACGGTCAAACCACGCTCTGGCTGCTCCAACCAGCGTCATCTGGAACATATAACACCACGTGGGTTCCGTCCAGTTGCTGACGGTTGCCCCCGCTATGAATCTGTTCAAATGATCGTCTGGGTCGGATATACCATCATAAATGCCGATGTTGGACATCTGTTTGGCACTTCTCGCGGCGATTGCTTCCGCAATGTCCCTTACAAACTTGGAGGTTCCCGCATTTGCAGCGGTTGGTCTGAAGGTTTTAGAGAAGTCACGTGGGTTTCCACCCGCGTTTTTGGTTTGAAGGTTTCTCCAAAATTCCTTCTCGGTTGGAAGTCAGTTTCCTTACGCTTCCCTTTCGCCCTATGGCGAGGGTTTGCGTCGGTGTCGGATTCCTCCGAATCATCGTCCAAGTACTCGTACTCATTGCTCATGTTGAGCTGTTGTCGAGTGTTTCCGAATTCGTCAGCCTGTTGGAGTGAACGTAAGCGTTCATCCAACTCAGCTTGGAATTCCTTTTGACGTGCTTCCGCCCACGCTTTAACTTGATCAAGTGTTTGGCGGGGGAGCCTCGTCCGTTGTCTCTCCAACTGGGTTTGGGTGAATCCCAGTGAAGGTTTGTTTACTGCACTTGCCCCGGCTTGGGTAACCGGGGTAGTGTTCGTAAAATTTGTGTAACCGGCTTGTCCCGGATTGTTTACTGCACTTGCCCCGGCTTGGGTAACCGGGGTAGTGTTCGTAAAATTTGTGTGCTCGCCGGTATTCCCCCCAGTAGCTGGGGTTGTGGTTACCGGGGTTTCTTGGTTACTCCCTGGCCTTGGGACCGGAGTAACGTTAACCATCTTTCTAGAAGTTTTAAAAAAACTGAAAAAGAATTAGTTCTAGCTTTTATGTACGGATGGCGCCAATGAAGAAACACTAAGTGACCCCGGGCAGATTACGGATAATCTGGGGGTTAAGTAGATGTTTCCCACGAGGGTTAGGTCCGGCAAAGATGGTTCTTCTGATGACCTGCAAAACAGACACCGTGAGCTCGTCACTGAGAAGGGGGGGTACCTCCTTGTGACCACCCTTCGGCGTGAGAATCAGACTAGATTGCTCTTGAATATAAGTGTATATTAAAAGAATGACTAGAGCAGATATCAGATAATATATGGACATAAGATATATGATAAGATATGATACCGTTCCAAGATGTTGGAGTATTTATAGCCGAAGGTAGGTTTCCAAGCAGGTACAGCCGGCTGAATAGTATTCCTGTTCTACCAACTGTGGGCTACGCACGTGCCATGCTGATGGTTGGTGGGTAGGCAGCGGCTGATAGTGACCAGGCCGGCTGTGTACTATTCCTTTCCACCAACTGCAGGCTATGGACGTGCCCCGACTGGAGTTGGTGAGTAGGCAGCGGCTGATAGTGACATTAAGTAGTAGAGCGTGCTGCTCGTCGTACTGTTGTTAGTGAGCTGTCGCAGCTTTGGTCAGATCTTTTGTCCATACCTTGGCAGGTATAGTACAAAAGGTCCTCCAGTAGCGTACAGACTGGCTCATTTGTGCGGGAGTATTCCCGGCTTGCTCATTCCTTCTTCAGGTGACATTACTGAATTATTTGAGAGTTAGTGCCTTGTGCGTGTAGCCTTGCTGTGCGGGTTGCCTTCCCTGATAGCTAGTATCCGTAGCTGCGGGAACAGGCGGAGTACGTCGACCATTGGGAGGCGTTTCCTGCGGGAGCAGCTTGCGTACTGCGCGTAAGGACGTCGCGTCTCTGAGCATGGTGGGTCCTGCGGATCCAGTTGGTCTTTGCGCAGACGTCCCTCTAAGGTGAGTCTTGCGGGTCCAACCGCGCAGACGTCCCTCTTGAGGTGAGTCTTGCGGGTCCGACTGCGCAGACGTCTCTGTTTGAGGTGAGTCTTGCGGGTCAACTGGGCTCTGCTGGGACCTACCTCTTCACATATGAAATATTTTTTTGGTGTTGGTTCGGTTGTTTTGGACGGACTTTGTGTTGCACGAATTCCATTTGATATTATATTCCACTGTGGCCCTAAGGTTTATGTGTTGCATTGTTACCAATATTGTGTTTGAAGCTGTAGCCGTACATCAGTACATGGACATGCGTGCAGATGAGGTAGCGTTGGATGTTTGATGATGAAGTGGAGGAGATCGATGGGGGGGGTTACTTTTTGTCGCCGTTGTTGAAGATCTCCGCTCTTGAGCTTACTTTTGATAGGGAATATATGTGGCGTTGAACTTTGTTTGATTTTTTTTATGGATCAGATTAAAATTAGATTAGATTGTATGTTGTTTGGTTTGACGATCCGTTAACTTTTATATAAATAGAAATCTAATAGTGGAATTTGAACATGTAGAATTAAAGAAATAGCGATCCTACACTAACCCATCCCTTTATCAATATTTATAAAAGAAATTTTATTTGTGAATTTAATAGTTTTTCTCAAACTTGCAGCAAAGACTATCGAGCCAACAGATTCGTATTCATTAACCGTGTAGCCTAACCGATCGCATCACACTTGCCATCAACACTTTTCAACAAGCTAACCAACAGAAAACCGATTGATGACTCTTCAGGAAGTTGATTGTATATAAAATCTATGAAACCATATTTCACCAAGTTATTACTAACGCATTAGTCGCTTATAAAAGATGATGCAGATCACCCACCAATGTAAAAAACTGTTGAATTTGAGTACGTTTTATTTAATTGTTATCAAATAGTTACGAATTTAGGTATTCGCGATTGTCTTCAAGATTTTGGAGTTTAACGATCATGTTCATGAACTTTCATCGATGGGTTGGATATGCGATGAGGTGGGTTTTTTTCTATTGTATAGAACATGTATAATATTTTAGTTTGATAACTTGGATGCATTATATGTGTTTTGCAACTCGATTTAAGGTAATACATGGTTTAAAACCACTAATTGACCGGGGCTTTTTGATTTGGTGTATGGTTGTATGCATCTCAGAGTTTGTGACGATAATCTAATTAGGTGATGATGAGAGTAAGTATTGACCAAAATCATTTTTGATTTCCTGTTCGGTTGTGTTATCATCTTTTATAAGAACATACTTTTAGTCAACTATAATGTGAATTTTGAGTTTTCTGCAAATTCGTTTACTGACTTTTGTGAACGGGTCCTTTTAAGTCTTGCTTCTTTTAGGTACACTAACAACCTATTATATTTTTTCTTTTTATGTGAAAATGGCTGTATACTGAACTTTTTTGTTTACAGTCTTATAAACGACTTTACAAAAGAGAACTTGATACTTAATTTATGTTTGATATATTAACTATATATGAACTTTGAAAGAAACAACAACAAAGTTTTTGGCAGCTCACACCCTTATGGTTTGACTTATACTGATCATAAAAATAACTAATAGAAGAAACATATTTTGACTTATATAATCAAAGAAGACAATTCATGCAATCATAGAAAACAAGGGTATCATGATTCATGATGATTTAGTGATACATCATTAGTTCCTCTTCTTTTATAACACGATTTGACTGCTTTGACTTTAATAGTTATACAAACCAATGCAAGAAAGTTGATTCTCTTATAGATTCTTCTAGAATTAAACAGCATTCCCATGTTAAACTAAACAAAATGTTTTAATCACCCAACTTTTAGACAATCTAAATTTAATCTCTCATATGAATTCAGGGGTTGGATTATTTTTACCTACATGACCACACACAAGGTTTCTAATAAAGTTTTTTTTATTGTAGGTAACAAAGCTCAGGCACCATCTACTCCTCCAAATGTCCCAATGCAGATGTGATGCATCGGTAAAATGGAAACGAATATCGAATCACGTTGATTCAGTGAATACCCGTGATGAACTTCCAAAACCCCCAAATCCCACCCAAAGGTCAAGGGAAAATGAAAAGAAAAATGATTATTAGTAAAATTCAAGTCTGTCTCTCCAGTTACATCAAAACATATAAATAGAGTTTCTAATACGAAATGGGCCCTAAAAAGGCCATGGGCCAAACACCATATGATAGGCAAAATCAACATTCATATATAAAAGTGTATCCTACAAAGTTGTATTGCATAACCTAATACTAAATGCTAGCTAGATAGACCCTTAGTAAACTATACTTTAGCCTAAAACAACACATAACCTTTTACTAAATGTTCAATAGACCCTTATTAAGTTATAGATCCGAATTATCAAACCTAAAAGCTATAATTATAAACCCAAAATGAAAAATGCAAAAACTGACAAAAAAAAATATAAAACGGCCTATAACTTTATTTAGGAGGCGTTTTTGGGCTTCGGACAGGGGCCAAACCACCATAGGTGTTTGCCACAATGTGCTCCTCGTCTCAAGCTTCGTTTTGACTGGTAATGGGCTTGAAATGGAGCTTCGTGGGCCAAGTTATGCCCATTTTCGTGGGCCACCTTTGGAAGCACGATCTTGGGCCTCCAAATACCACATGGCACGTTCTTCAATACTTGGGCCTCCATCATTCCCTCCTGGATAGACGAAATTCATCCTCAAATCTGTAGTGACCTCATCATCAGACGAATCCCCATGAAACGGCAACAAGTGTTTGACATTGAAAACATCCGAAAAACGAATACGAATTGGTAACTTCAAACGGTAAGCATTTGAATTTATTTTCTGCACAATCTCCACCGGCCCGATTTTCTTGGCTGACAATTTATTATACTCCCCAACTGGTAACCGATCTTTAGTCAAAACAGCCCACACAAAATCACCCACTTCAAAATCAACTTGCTTACGCTTTTGGTCTACAGCTCGCTTGTACTTTGAATTAGCGTTGGCCAAGTTTTCCTGCACAACTGCATGAACTTCATGTAACCCCATAACAAAATCTTGTACCTTCTTAGGAACAGAATTCGGAACAGGAAGTGACATCAAATCAAGAGGACCCCGGGGCTTAGCAGAATAGACCACCTCAAACGGGCTAAAACCAGTACTCCGATTAACTGTGTGATTATGAGCAAAATCCGCCTGACATAACTTCTGATCCCAAGAGTTCACATGATCACCCACAAGACATCGTAAAACATTACCAAGTGACCGATTAACAACCTCCGTTTGTCCATCCGTTTGAGGGTGGTAGGTGTTTTGGATAAAAATCAGCTAAGGATAATGTATCCAAATCTGTCAATGTGAGGTCTAGTGCTATGATGACAATAACAATTATATGAACGAAAATGGAATGAACACAGTGATTTGTTGCGAGGAAAAACCTTTTGACCTTGTTCAGATCAAAAGAAAAAAACCCTGGGTGATGACAACTCGTCGATCACCACTTTATTAATATAAAAAAAGGTTACAAATGGGTTGGAGATTGTGATCGATATTACAATGTAAGCTATTGTATAAAGAGAATTATTGAATCTGCTCTAGTGTGTATGAGAGTACAAGTGAGACCTAATCGATCATATCTCGATAATTATAAAGAAATTACATTCAACAAAAAGTCCTAACTATCCGCCACTATTCCACTATTCCTCCAACGTTCATTGACAACGTGCTGGTAATTTCCAGTAGCAAAAATTAAGGTAGACCAAGTCACAAAGCCGTTACTCCTGTTGAACAATAACCTACACACGTGAAACAATTGTTAACAATACCAACCTGTGAGGATCCTCAATCCTTGACACGGCTCTAGAACTCTTCAGGAGGATAACTGATCCAGACACATCTTCAAGGATAACATATCCTCAGCAGGGAAAATATCAGTCCTAACAATTGCCCCCAAAATGGCGGGTGATAGTGGAACACAGCAGTCATTTTGAAATTCAAACTTTCTGCAAAAACTGGATGATGGGACGGTTTGCCATAAATATTTACCATTTAGCCCTCGAGATAATCATAAACACCTATATATGCCATCTTATATTTCTTTATAATCACATATTCAAGCGACACAGCAAGTATCCTTCTTCCCTCTATTCTTTTTCTTTGATAATAATGTCTATTACTTCGTCTTCTTTACACCCCTCTAATCCTTCCGAACAATCCTCCGACGACTCTAACTTCTCGGAGATGGAGCCACAAGACCTCATAGCAAACCCTTCTATTGAGATCTGCAAACTCACGGACCCAGAAGTCGATGAGTTTCGCCCTTTGTTTCCACCAGAAACCCTTTTTCGACCATACGAATCTAGCATCCGTTGTGACGTGTTTTCCAAAACTTGGGTGTGTTTTCTGGCTTGCCCCTTTCTTATCGGTTACAGTTATCCGTTTCCTTCCTTTACACAAAGCTTATTCGATTCCACAGGCATATCCTACATCCAAGCTATGCCAATTCTTTGGAGAGTGTTAGGAACTATCGAACGGATTATAGAAGATGAAAATATTGACTTCGGCCTTCCCGAGTTATCCTATCTGTACACCCTTACTACCCACGGTCCAGCCCGATTCCTTTTTAAATCCAAGCCTCGACAACCTCATCCTCTGCTAAAGGTTACTCTGGATGACTCCTTTTGGAGAAATCAGTTTTTCTTCGTGAGACGAGACTCCATACCTGGTGGGGCTGATCTTCCTTCAAAGTGGGTTAGAAAGGGTAGGATCCTAGATCCTTAGTAACGATAGGATCCTTGATGATTAATCTAACTTTTTGTCTTCTTTTTCAGTTGAGAAATTTGCTTCATTGGCTAAGTTACCTGGTACAGAAGAGAAAACAAAGCGGTTCCTTGCACTGGATACCGAGGTTAGGACATTTCAAGCCCGATTCGTCGAAGCCTTTTGCGATATTTCTTCAGACTCCGACATGTCAAGTAAGTTTTTACATATATAAGTAAATAAAATTAGAGGAAATACTTATCTGATTACTTATAATTTGTATTTGCCAAGAAGTCTCAGAAGTCCGCTAGCAAGTTCTCTTTGGAAGATATCGACAGCGTGATCACTCCCCAAGATATCAAGAAAGAAGCACTGAAGGCAACAACTAGTTCTGAACCTAAGACCGCAACTACCAGAGCCAAGTCTGTTGCATCCAAGAGAAAAAGGTCCTCTGATCCCGAAACCCACTATGACACGGTACTTAATGTAAGTATCTTGTATCCTGCTGTAATGAATTTAAGAATATAATATCCTTTTAATCTTTGCTTCTCGTTGGTTACAGGCTATGAATGCTTTCAAAGAGCATTATGAAAAGATCGTGGGTCAGATGAGCGACAAGTTGTCTGGGTTAGGGAATGCAGTGGTCAACAAGGACAAGGCTTTAGCCCAGCTCAAGAGACAGCTCGAGGATCAGGTATCCATAGCAGATGCCCAGCGTCAAGAGGAGGTCAAGCAGGAAACGGAGGAGGCCAAGATGTGGGCGGCCAGGTCAGTGCTGCAAGCAAGGATCAAGATAACGATGGAGGCCGGTGATCCCTCTTTTGATAAGGCAACCTGGAACGTGCAGAAGTGGAAGACTACCTTGGCAGCTCTCGGCGGTGAGGAAGATGTGGAGATGTCTGAGGGGAATGAAGCTGGTACAAGCGGAGCTAAGGATGTGGCTAAAGCTGGTGACAGAGCAGGTGCTGCGGAGGGTGAGGATGCAGCTTAATTGGGAGATGAAGGATAAAGAAGACAAGGCCTGAGCCCAATTTTTTTTTATGTTGATGTTTTTGATGGACAATGGTTGTGGTTTGTAATAGACAGTAGTAAGTAGGGTTTAAGGATCACAGATTCTCAAGACAATTCTCAGGAGTACCGAAGGTGGATAGATACTATGTTTGTGGGGATGAAACCTTTAGTGCCTCTGACTTTTATTTTCCTGCATCTTAAGAACAATTAGTAACCTTTACTTAACCCGGGTGGATGGTCCATCTTTAGTATGGTGAAATCTGGGTTAAGGATTTTGGATAAGTCCACGTGACTTATATTAATGATAATCTAAATCTTTTGACTATTTGCTTTGTTACTTGTTATTTGGAAAATCTATTTGATATAACCTTAGTCTTATCAAGAATTTTAAGGAATAATTCTGAGTAAAAATTTTAGGATAGAATATCCTTAAGAAAAAGTTATTATAGAAATTTCTGGATATAATATCCTTAGAAAAATAATTAAAATTTTTAGGATAGAATATCCTAACAGAAATAATTCAAAGATGTTAAATCTTTAAATCAAAAGATATATAAGGATCCTAGCCAAACCAATATGAATTTAAAAGTAGAAATCATACCACAAGGTCTAAGTAGACCTAAGTTACCGTAACTATTGAACCTTCGGCGATCCTTGTAGAAGAAATTTAAGGATTTTGAATCCATAAGTTTTGATCTTCACAATGAACTTAGAAAATCTGTTGCAAACAACTCATAATGTCAAGTGGGATTAAACCTGTTAAGCTGGGGACAAACCCATGAAACTGGGGACAAGCCCGTGCAACTGGGGACAAGCCCGTGAAACTGGGGAAAAGCCCAAAACTGGGGACAAGCCCAAAACTGGGGACGAGCCCAAACTGGGGACTTGCCCAAACCGGGATTTAGCCCAAACGTAAGATAACGTGAAAACGTTATAAACCGATGGTATGGTACGTCTACCATAAATCGTAGGATCCTCCATATAGCCGAAGACAATGAAATTGTCAGCCACTAAGCGTGTACTGGTCCCGCTGCCCCGGACTATACGTTGGATAGCGTGCGCTCCAGGCGAGAGTGTAGAAACTCTAATTTATAAGAAAGGTGAAAACCTTTAAACCTTAGGGGATGTGACCATCGGGGGTCATATCCAATCGTGGGCTAGGCCAAGGAAAATAGTAAAGTACCTCAAATATAAAGGAGAGGTGGCCAACCTCTTGGCTATTGAATATCTTATTAATCATCCTGCATTGTTACTGAAAACTTGGAAAACACAAGTGTTAAGAATATGTTATCCTCAGATGAGTAATAAGAAATTTAAAAGGATAAATGATTAGATAGATATTACCAATTTTGAGGATCCTTGATCCTTTAAGGATACTCAATCCTTGGAGGATACTTGATCCTGATCAGAGAAAGTACTTCTTGAGGTGGATAGCATTCCAAGCTCTTGGTAACCTGTTGCCTTCCATAGTGAGCAAATGATATGCCCCCTTTCCTGCCTCCGACTCGATCAGATAAGGATCTTCCCATTTGAGTGTTAACTTCCCATCAGCCGGATTGGTGGAAAGGCTTTCCTCAAAACTAAATCTCCCTCTTGAAATCTTCTAATTCTGATGTTCTTGTTGTATGCTCCAGCTACCCTTTGTTGATAAGCTGCCATTCTGATCTTTGCGAGGTCTCTGAGTTCTTCAACAGTATCCAAGTCTTCAAGCAAGATCTCTACATTAGCCTCAGGATCACGCATTGTTGTTCTAGCTGTGGGAACCACCATTTCCGTAGGAATAACCGCTTCTGATCCAAACACCAGTGAGAATGGTGTCTGGCCCGTTGCATTCTTGGGTGTTGTTATGTCGGCCCAAAGAACATATGGCAATTCTTCAGCCCATTTACCCTTCTTGGTTCCTAACTTCTTCTTTAAATTGTTGATGATGATTTTGTTGCTAGATTCTGCTTGGCCATTAGCTTGAGGATGCACTGGAGTAGAGGTAATCATCTTGATGCCCCAGCTGTCACAAAAGTTAGTGGTTCTCTTCCCGATAAACTGGGAACCATTGTCACAAATAATTTCTGAAGGGATACCAAATCTAGTAATAATATTTCTTTTAATGAAAGATATCACCACTTTTTTGCGTACTTGAACAAAAGCTTCTGCTTCTATCCATTTTGAAAAGTAATCAGTCATAGCAAGCATGAATACTTTTCCTCCTGGTGCCTTGGGCAGTTTACCCACAATATCCATCCCCCACTTCATAAATGGCCATGATGAGGATATATGATACTTAGGTTCTGCTGGTTGATGTAGGATGTTTGCATGCCTTTGACAAGCATCACGTTTCTTTGAATACTCCATGGCGTCTCTCTTCATTGTTGGCCAAAAATATCCTGTTCTCAGAATTCTAGAAAACAGAGCTCTACCTCCAGTGTGATTACCACAATCACCTTCATGAAAGTCTTTGAGCACCTCTTGGATTTCAGGATCCTCGATGCATCTCAAGTATGGACCTGCAAGAGATTTTCTGTATAGCATATCATCTAACAAAATATATTGTGATACCTTGAGTTTGAAGGATTTGGGATTCTCCGGAGCTGGGATTTCCCCTGTTTGAATATACTTCTTAATTGGGAGGATCCAGGATCCTTGGCTAGCTGAGGATAATGGATCCCAAAGTACGATTTGTTTGTCAGTTGTTATTTCCCCAACTTCTTGTTCTCCTATTGCTGGCGAGAGTATATGGATAATTGGGATCTTCGTACCTTCTGGAATTTTCAAGGATGAGGCTAAATTGGCTAAGGCATCTGCCCCAGCATTTTCTTCCCTTGGTACCTGTACTATATTGAACAATTCGAAGGATTTTGCTAATTCCTTCACAATTTCTAAATATTTGATCATATTCTCACATTTTACGGTATAAGAGCCGTTAAAGTGGTTAGTTATAAGTAAAGAATCCATATAAACTTGAAGATACCTGATCCTCATGTTTTTGGCTAAAAGTAAACCTGCGATGAGTGCTTCATACTCTGCTTCATTGTTGGTGGCTTGAAATGCACATGCAATGGAATGGGGTATTATGTCCCCCTGTGGCGATTTCAGTAGTATGCACAATCCTGTTCCTCTTACGTTGGATGCTCCATCTGTGAAGAGGATCCAAGGATCCTTGGTTTCTTCTAGTTGTTGCACTTCTAAATCAGCCTCCTTTTGCATGTCACTGCTGAAATCAGCCACAAAATCTGCTAGTGCTTGCGATTTGATAGTTGTTCTAGGCTCATACTGAATGTCATATGCACTCAGTTTCACAGCCCACTTGGCTATTCTACCTGATAATTATGGCTTTCTAAGAACATTCTTAACAAGATAATTAGTTCTCAAGCTAATAGTATGAGTCTCAAAGTAATGTCTTAATTTAGTAGAAGCCATAATAAGTGCAAGAATTAATTTTTCTAAATGAGAATACCTGGCTTCCGCGTCTAAAAGACTCTTACTTACATAATAAACTGGATGTTGTTCACCTTCGTGATCCTTAACGAGGACGACACTTACCGCATTACCTGAAACAGCTAGGTAGAGATATAAGGATTCTCCATCCACAGGCTTCATCAGAGTTGGAGCTGAGGATAAGTAATCCTTCAAGGCTTTGAGCACAGCCTCATGCTTTTCCGTCCACTCAAACCTCTTATTCTTTCTAAGAATGTCGTAGAAGTCTTTGCACTTCTCAAAGGATCTTGAGATGAACCTGTTGAGAGCAGATATTCTTCCCGTGAGCCTTTGGACATCCTTGGCATTTGCAGGCGACTTCAGGTTGATGATGGCTTCAGTCTGCTCTGGGCTTGCTTCAATTCCTCTTTTAGTCACCATGTATCCTAGAAATTTTCCAGCTTTAACACCAAAGTGGCATTTTGGCGGATTCAGTTTCATGTTATACTGGTCAAGGATATTGAATGCTTCTTCAAGGTCCCCTAGGTGATCCTCAGCCTTCTTTGACTTCACCACCATGTCGTCTATATAGACTTCCATGGTTTTGCCCAACTGATCCTTGAACATCATGCTGACCAGTCTTTGATATGTTGCCCCTACATTTCATAGTCCAAATGGCATAGCAATATAACAATATATGCCGGTAGGAGTCATGAATACGGTGTCCTCTTGATCAGATGTTTCCATCTGAATTTGTTGAAATCCAGAGGAAGCATCCATGAGGGTAAGCATTTCATGTCCTGCCGTCGCATCCATCATGGAATCTATATGTGGTAACGGGAAAGGATCCTTGGGGCATGCCTTGTTTAAATCGGTAAAATCGACACACACCCTCCACTTTCCATTCTTTTTAGAAACAACTACCACATTAGCCAACCATCGAGGATACTTAACCTCTCTGATCATACCGGCCTTAAGAAGTTTTTCAACTTCTTCTTGTATGATCTTGTTCCACTCAAGGGCGAATTTCCTTCGCTTCTGATGGACGGGTTTAATAGATAAATCAAGGCCGAGCTTATGAGTGATTACCTGCTTTGAAATACCTGTCATGTCTGAATGTTTGAAGGCAGACGTGGATTTTCTTCGTTTTAGGTAGGATATTATATCCTCCTCAATTTCGCTGGGGATACTGGATCCTAGGAACACTTTCACATCTGGATCCTCGGGGTCCAATGATACTTCCTTTAGGTCATTCTCTCGAGCTTCCAGCACGTCCCTAGGATGTTGCTGTGGTTGCTATGCTATTGTGTGCTTGGCTGTTGGCTTCATTGATGAAGAGTAATAATTCTTGGCCTCCACCTGGTCACCGTCTATCCTCACTATTCCCCAAGGAGTTGGGAGTTTAATGCATTGGTGGTAAGTAGAAGCCACCGCCTTCATTCCATGTAACCAAGGCCGACCTAAAATAACATTGCAACAAGAAAGGTTATCTATAACACAAAATTTTTGGTAAGAGTTTAACCCTTCAATGTATATTGGGAGTTTGATGTCCCCCAATGTCTTCTTGGTTTCCCCACTGAAGCCGACTAACACCGACGTCCTCGGGATGATTTCTGAGTCTGGGATGTTCATCTTCTTAAGGACATCATGTTGGATGATGTTGACCGAACTTCCACCATAGACAAGGATCCTGCGTACATAATGGTTAGCAATAAACAAAGTAACAATCAAACCGTCATGATGAGGATCCTGGATGCTTGATTTATCTTCCTCATCAAAGAAGATCCTTTTGTTTGTTGTCAAGGTGGTGAATACTATTGGTCTGTCTCCGTTATCCAGCTTGATCTCTTTGGCGAGCCTTTTTGCTGTGGAGAAGGAAGTTCCACATATGTCTAATCCTCCAGAGATGAAATTGACCATTCGCACATCTAGGTCATCCTGGTGAGGATCCCGGATACTCGAATCTAAGAAGATTTTCTTATTAGTTCTTCGAGTAGTAGGGATTAGTGGTTTTCTTTCTTCGTCCAGCTTGAATTCTTCTGCAGGGCAAGAAGTTTGAAATATGTCATAGTCTCTGGACACGAAGTTGATTACGTGAGCATCTGGTGGTGGTGGTGTTGCTTTCTGTGGAAGATCTTCAGGATCCTGGATCTTGGATTTCTTCTTTCCCAAGAGCTCTTTGAAGTGGCCTTTGCTCAAGAGGTATCCGATTTCCCTCCTTAAGCCAATGCACTTGTCTGTCATGTAGCCAAAATCTTCATGGAAAGCACACCATTTAGACTTGTCATTGAAGGTGGTTGTCTTCTCATTCTTTCGGGGCCACCTTGATTTTTCTTCTAGATCCTTCATGGCACAAATTAAGCCATGAGTATCCACAGAGAAACAATATTCTGAAATGATGGGGTAGTCTTCATCATCATCCTCTTCTTCAACAGCTCGAACGTTTTGATTGTTGAATTTGGAGTAGGGCTTCGAGTTGTTGTGCTTGAACGAGAATCCTTGATTCTTGTTAGAGGAATCTTGTTTTGTTTGATTCCCCAAACGATCCTGGATCCTCTTGGCATCTTCCAACCGTATGAATCTGAGTGCCCTGTTTCTTACTTCATCTAGAGACCTGCAAGGAGTCATCACAAGATCATCATAAAAGGGGGAGCCCCTCTGAAATCCCATCTTGAATGCTTCAACAACAGTAGCCATGTCAAGATTAGGGATTTCTAGAGCTTCCATGCCGAACCTCGTAACAAAATCCCTAAGGGATTCATCACTAGGTTGGATAACTCGGTATAAATCACTAGTTAACTTCTCAAATTTCCTACTACAGGAAAATTGGCTGTTGAAGAAGTTAACTAAATGTGAAAAAGAAGTAACTGAAAAGGGAGGAAGACTTAGCAGCCATTTTAATGTTGATCCTGTGAGTGTGGATCCGAAGCCTTTGCATAAGCAAGCTTCCTTGAGTCTCTCCCTGATAGGGTTGATCTCCATCCTTTCTCTATATTGTGCCACGTGTTCTTCAGGATCAGTGGTTCCGTCGTAAGTCTTCATGTTGGGGGTTTGGAATCGCTTCGGGATTTCAGCATCACAGATAGGTGGAGCAAATCTGGATAACTTGTGGCTTCCTTCAGGTATCTCGGGAATTGGTCGTATCACCCCGGGAACACTGGATATCATATCCTTGAGCTTTTCTAGCTCCTTGGCCATAGCTTGGTGGATGCCTGCATCCTGCATGGGACCACGGTTAGCGTTAAAGGATATAGGATCATACAAGTTACCTCTTTGCTGGGTAAAGGTTGGCATCCCGGATGAGTAGTTGGGGTAAGAGGAGTCTGTGATAGGAGTTGGTCCTCCAGAAGCTATGGTCTGCATGGGAATTATATCTCCTTCGTGGACTTCGGAGGATCGTTGTTGTTGTACTCCAGAGGATCCTTGACTCTGATAGAAGGATCCTTGAGGTTGGGAATTGTAGGATCCTTGGTGATATAACCCAGAGGATCCTGGTTGAAGGATGGACGATCCTTGTGGGAAAGTTGAGGATCCTTGAGCTAGTTGACCCATGGACCCCGGTTGAAGGATAGATGATCCTTATTGGAAGAGTGAGGATCCTTGAATTTGCTGACCCATGGACCCTTGTTGAAGATAGATGATCCTGGATGAAACACTGAGGATCCTTGAGTCTGTTAACCCATGGACCCCTGTTGAAGGATAGATGATCCTTGCGTGAATTAAGCCATGGATCCTGGACTGGTGAAATCCAGCATCCTGGGTATTAGGGGAGTGTGATCCTCCGCTAGCCTCTTATTCTTCTTGAGATCGTCTATCTCATGAAGGATCCTCTGCTTGGTCTTGTTCTGCTACTCCATGTATGCTTTAACCTGCGAAAACGTAGATGGAACATCATTGTTAGTACTAACCACCAGGGTGGCAGTAGTGGTTCTTGAGCTCTAGAAGCCTGGCAGCTGTGTTTTGCTTCCAACAGCGGCAGGCCGTGGTGCTCCCGTGATTGGCGGAGGCATCGGCGGCAAAGTCCTTGATAAGAGAGGAACCGTAGACAGCATGGTTGATGAAGCAGAGGTTGATTGAGAGGCAATTGATAGTGATGTGGGTATGAAAAGGTTGAAAATGATAGGAATAATATGGATTATAGCACCAATTGCCCCACGGTGGGCGCCATATTTTTTTGGATAAAAATCAGCTAAGGGTAATGTATCCAAATCTGTCAATGTGAGGTCTAGTGTTATGATGACAATGACAATTATATGAACGAAAATGGAATGAACACAGTGATTTGTTGCGAGGAAAAACCTTTTGATCTTGTTCAGATCAAAAGAAAAAAACCCCGGGTGATGACAACTCGTCGATCACCACTTTATTAATATCAAAAAAGGTTACAAATGGGTTGGAGATTGTGATCAATATTACAATGTAAGCTAGTGTATAGAGAGAATTATTGAATCTGCTCTAGTGTGTGTGAGAGTACAAGTGAGACCTAATCAATTATATCTCGATAATTATAAAGAAATTACATTCAACAAAAAGTCCTAACTATCCGCCACTATTCCTCCAACGTTCATTGACAACGTGCTGGTAATTTCCAGTAGCGAAAATTAAGGTAGACCAAGTCACAAAGCCGTTACTCCTGTTGAACAATAACCTACACACGTGAAACAATAGTTAACAATACCAACCTGTGAGGATCCTCAATCCTTGACACGGATCTAGAACCCTTCAGGAGGATAACTGATCCAGACACATCTTCAAGGATAACATATCCTCAGCAGGGAAAATATCAGTCTTAACAGTAGGCACTGCTGAAGTTAAGCTGAGTGTTCACCATTTTCCATAGGCTGCGCCAAAAATGACTCAAGAAACGAGTGTCCCGATCAGAAACAATTGAAGATGGTAAACCATGCAAACGATACACATCCCGAAAGAATAACTGAGCCACATTAACTGCATTTGTCGTATTTTTTCAAGGGATAAAGTGCACCATCTTAGAAACCGATCAACCACAACAAAGATCGAATCGTTTCCCCTCTGAGTCCGAGGCAACCCCAACACAAAATCCATACTAATATCAGTCCAAGGCTGTGAAGGGACTGGTAAAGGCATATAAAGACCCGCATTAGTAGCCGTGCCCTTTGAGACTTGGCAAATTCGACACCTTTTAACATAACGATCTACCTCTTTCCTCATAGTAGGCCAAAAGTAGGAAGACTGCACCAAATGTAAAGTACGGTCACGACCAACATGACCCTCCCCGTGTAACTCCTGAATGATTTTCAACCGTAGACTGGAGTCAGGAATACATAGCTGGTTTCCCTTGAACAAAAACCCGTCATGCAAAAGGAAGTCTGACTTCTGACCCGCTTGCACATCCTGCAACATAACTGAAAAATATGGGTCAGTGATTAATTGCTCACGAATAACATCCAACCCCAGCACATTGACTCTCACATAAACAAGTAGATTTTCCCTCCTGCTCAAGGCATCAGCAACACGGTTTGAAATACCAGTTTTGTGTTTGACCACAAAAGTAAACTTTTCAAGAAATGATAACCAACGTCCGTGTTTATGAGATATATTGTCTTGCGTGGGAATATGCCTTAGAGAATCATGATCAGTGAATAAAACAAACTCTTTATGAAACAAATAGTGACGCCAATGCTTTACAACTTGGACCACTTCATAAAACTCCAGGTCATAAGTACTATATCTCAATTTTCCCCTATTAACTTCTCGCTAAAATAAGCAATATGTCAACTCCCCTGACTGAGAACCCCGCCAATCCCAACCTTCGAGGCATCAGTATGAAGTTCAAAAACTTGCGAAAAGTTAGGCAATACCAGAATTGGTGCGGTAGTGATCTTTTCCTTTATAACCTGAAAAACTAACTCTGCCCCCTCTGTCCATACAAACGTCTTTCCCTTCATGCAATCTGTCATAGGGTCCATAATGGAACTGAAGAGTGGAATGAACCGCCTATAAAAAGAAGCAAGCCCATGAAAACTGCTGACTTCAGTAATGGTGGTAGGAGTTGGCCAGTTTTGAACAGCTGCAACTTTAGACTCATCCACCTGTATCCCATCACCTGAAATAACATACCTTAAGAACAAAACTTTAGGGGTCATGAATACACATTTCTTTGTTGCTGCATAGAAATTGTCTCTCCGAAGTAAAGCCAAAACCTTCCTGACATGCACGATGTGCTCACTGAAAGAAGCACTATAAATGAGAATATCATCAAAATATACCACCACAAACTTCCCTATAAAAGGCCTGAGCAACTGATTCATCACACGCATAAAATTACTAGGCGCGTTTGATAAACCAAAAGACATTACCAACCACTCGTACAACCCTTCACGAGTCTTGAAGGCCGTTTTCCATTCATCCCCAGGTCTAAGACGAATATGGTAATAACCACTCTTCAACTCCAACTTTGTGAAAATGGTAGCACCACTAATCTGGTCAAGCAAATCATCAAGTAAAGGAATAGGAAACCTGTACCTCACAGTAATCTTGTTGATGGCTCGACTATCAACACACATTCGTCGGGTGCCATCTTCTTTTGGAGTTAACAAAGCATGAACAGCACAAGGGCTCATACTTTCACAAACATGACCCTTAGAAATCAACTCCTCAACCTGTCTACGCAACTCTTCATGCTCTCTCGGGCTCATCCTGTAATGTGGCTTGTTGGGCAATTGTGAACCAGGCTCCAAATCAATATGATGTTGGATGTCACGCAAAGGTGGCAGCGTATCCGGCAATTCATCAGGGAAAACATCAGAAAATTTCTCAAGTAAAGGAATCATAGCTTCAGGAATCTCAACTTCCTCGGCCACCGGTTTTCCTATCAAAACAAAAACATTGTCTACCTCCACCAACTCATCTTCAAACTGACTAATGGTCAACAGGTTACCCATGTGCTTTGTGGCTAGCTGCATGGGCTTTCTAGGAACAAGAGTTATCTTCACCCCACCAAACATGAATCTATAAGAATTGGACCGTCCGTCATGTTCTATACTTCAATCATACTCCCAAGGTCTACTCAACAACAAGTGACACGCATCCATAGGAACCACATCACACACAACATCATCTTTTTATGTGGCCCCGATAGAAAAAGAAACAAGGGCCTTATTAGAGACCGTTACCTCTCCCCCCCCCCCCCTTTTAAGCCATTGAAGCTTGTAAGGCTTGTGGTGACTCTCCCTCTTCAAGGCCAACTTTTGGACTGCCTCTTCAGAAATCCGATTGTCACAACTTCCAGAATCGATAACAAACGTGCAAACCTTTCCAGAATGGTACATGTGGAGTGGAAGATGTTATGCTTAAGCCATCCGTCTCCATCAGCCTTTGGTGTATAGCAAGAACGCCTAACCACCAAGTTCACCCCCACATCACCGGTCACAAACTCCTCTTCATACTCGGGTTCTTCATCATACTCTGGGGCCTTTTCATATTCTTCATACTGTTCATCTTCAGATTCAACAAGAAAATGCCTCTTACCTGCTTGTTTACAGTCGACTTGCTGATGGCCCGTCACACCACACTTGAAACACTTCACCCCGCTACTACTAGCCCCCTTAGAAGTCGATCCAGTGTTGTTGACCCCCGACCTCTGTTGACTAGGCACGACACGAGGTCCTCCACCACCCGACCCCGAATTTCCTCCAGCAGGGGCTGGTGAATACGAACCGTCCACCCGACGGTTTTGTTTTTCAAAAGCCAATGCCCGTTGGTGCGCCTCGGTGACTGTTAACGAATCAAAGAGATTTATAGAGTCCATGATCTGAACCCTTAAACCCCCAATATACCGAGCAACGAGTTGTTCATCAGTTTCTTGAATATCATTACGAGCAACCAAATGATAAAACTCGGTCGTATAGTCATCAATCGATCTGGATCCCTGCTTTAAATTCTGCAAACGTTGATACATCAACCGTTGAAACTTGTGAGGTAAAAAAGTATCCCGCAAACACTTTCTCATCTTGTACCATGTCATGATCCGTGACTTTCCGAGTCTATTTCGTGTCAACTTCAATTGTTGCCACCATGCCGACGCCCTCCCACGTAGCCTGGTATCGATCAAAGGTACCCGCTTATTTTCAGGAACCTCTCGGAATTCAAACACCTCTTCTACAATAACCAACCAATCAATGAACCCTTCCGGATCCAAACTAGTCCCATCAAATTCTCGGATATCAGTTCGGATCCCAGCATCCCAATGCTGGTTGCCATCACCATGTTCTTGCCTTGGTCCCCTCTCATACCCCTCTTCGGAAGACGAATCATCATGACCAAAAAATGGATTATCGAAGTCACGCCCCTCCCTGTTTTCAGGGGCTGTCTTCTATGATTCATCAAGTCAGCCATTCGATCAGTGAGTTGATCGACCACTTGATCCAATTGTTGCTCCACCTGTGCCATAAATCGTTGTTCCAACTCTTGTCCGTAAACCTCATCGAGCGGTCTCTGTCTCCTTGGAGGCATTTTGAGCCAAGAATTCGGCTTTGATACCAACTGATGCAGCGGTAAACGAAGATCGAATCACGTTGATTCAGTGAATACCCATGATGAACTTCCAAAACCCCCCAAATCCCACCCAAAGGTCAAGGAAAAATGAAGAGAATAATGATTATTAGTAAAATTCAAGTTTGTCTCTCCAAATTACATAAGAAACATATAAATATAGTTTCTAATACGAAATGGGCCCTAAAAAGGCCATGGGCGAAACTCAAACCCAAAATGAAAAATGCAAAAACTGACAAAAAAAAAACATAAAACGGCCCATAACTTTATTTAGGAGGTGTTTTAGGGCTTCGGACAGAGGCCAAACCGCCATAGGCGTTTGCCACAATATGCTCCTCGTCTCAAGCTTCGTTTTGACTGGTAATGGGCTTGAAACGGAGCTTCGTGGGTCAAGTTATTCCCATTTTCGTGGGCCACCTTTGGAAGCACGATCTTGAGCCTCCAAATACAACATGGCACGTTCTTCAATATTTGGGCATCCATCAAGATGTCAGAGTCACACCAGATGCCTGAATATTGCAAGTGTAGTTTAGTCAATTTTTATACATGTTAGTTTAGTTTCGGTAATTATTACGATGAATATAGGTCGAATACATGTTGAAAAAAAAATTCTTTGTTTAACATGTTTGAAAGTGCAGATCACTATTCGGAGTATAAAGTCGAACTTTTGACTAAATCACTTTTTGGATGGAAAACGTCAATAAGTAATTGATTTCTATTTATGTTCTATCGTGTGGAACAACCATGCGTGGGTTCAAACATTTGATAAATTTTTGGATGTTATTGATTGATGTCCAACATGTAAGATTATTGGAAGTTTTTATGTCACCATTATTGTTTTGCTATGATATTTGTATTACAATATGTTAAACGAGTCTTTTTGGAACATATATACAGGATGTCCCTAGGGGGATTCTAAGCACTACTCTTTGCACAACACTGAAGCGAGTAAAGTTGTTGGTACTCTCAAAACACGTTTTTTGGAGATGTGGCTTGCGTGTCTAAACTGAGCCGAACATCACATGTTCGTGTTCGTCCGGGTCGTGTGCAAACCTACATATCCGAACAACTATAAGACCTAACTAAATTCTACTACTAAACACCTTGATAATATCCACTAACGCCTTCGCCCTTGTGGACACTTTTTAAAAACATAAAAATTGCATAAGTTCAACTATCAGTTATTAGATCATTCATCAACTATCAATCTATAAATTAATTTCTGGGTGCTTGCTAGCTCTGAATGACTTAACTTAGCTTGCCATGTTCTTACAAGAAAGAATCTCTTCTCTTCTCCGAATCGAAAATCATGTTACTCATATTAATTGATGAGAGCTCATTTGAGGCGATTCATTAAAGAACATATATGTTCCAAAGTTAGGCTCTCTATTTCCCAGCATTGTATGGCCAAACAAACCTAACTAGACCATACAAAAGTACAAAAAACAAACTAAACTTAAACTACAAATATAACATACTTTATATATTCATATAACCTTTGATTTTAATACAAAAGTTGTGTTTATATAGACAGAACACATAAAACAAGAAAATTATATATAAAAAAAATCTAAATTAATCCGCGTGACACGCGGGCTAAAAGCTAGTATATTATAGATTTGGGAAAAAAAATTCTTAAAACGTTACACCACACATACCAATACGAAAGTTACTATGTTTTACATGACATGAGCAAATAAGTTAAAAGAGAACATAGCTAGTTACGTCTACACTTAAGACAAGATGTGTTTCACGCAGCTTCCGCAAATCCAACTCTAAGATTTCCATAATCGAATATGGTGTGGTAACGACGCATAAAGAAATCACCCATTACCCTGCGACGCACAGGAAATTAATTCTGTCAAACTTGACTACTTGAGTTTGGAAACTTTGAGTTTTATCTATCTAGTCAAATGGACCCGATGAACAATAAATAATAATAATAATAACAACAACATGTACCACAATGGGCCATGAGGATGAGGAACATCCAAAGAAATGAAGCCACTAATGCATTGCATATCAGCACTCTTGCCAATTTTAATTATGTACTACAAGAAAAGTAAAAAGTGTTTATATTATGAATTAGGCTAATAACTAAAAAAAACGCATGGACTTTATTTAAGGAGCATGATACCTCATCTGGTGAAAGTTCAAATTCTCTATCCCCAATGGTAAATGAAATAATAGGCATAAAAGGAATTCTAGCACAGTCCACCGTGGACGCACCAAACGGGATGGGAACAAGGTTACATAACTGCAAGTTGGGACCCGTCAAACGAAAATCAACAACATAGTATGTACCACAGTATCTAAACAAGACTAAACAACTCACGTCACCGGCAAGTTTTAGAATAATATCTCGGCTCTTCATGATCCCCTTACGCGCCAACCCCACTACTATTTTGCAGATTATACACATTGGGTTACCTTCCAGTCTAGAAAATTCACCATCACTCCCATCTACTACACTCTCAATTCTAGCACTGCACATCATAAGTGACAGCCAAAGTTATACATAAACTCGGTGCAAAATACGAGACTAAATGGTAATGATTTAGTGTATGCTGCATGTGGTGAGCAACATGTCTTCACTCTTCATATATAAATACCATTATTTGAATATTATTAGGTAAGGCATGCAAAGAGAGTATGTGTGAACTTAATGCAAAAGGAATAAATCACCCTAAATGATTCATCAATCATGTGTTTAAAATCCAAACCGTGTAAACGAAAAACAACCAATAAAAGCTGACCTGTCTTTGTGGCTTCCTAAGCATACTCCAAAGGGGATGCATAGCTTTTTTGGGTCAACCTGGCCGGTTTGAGCAATACATATGGTATGAAACCAAAACATCTAATCATATTTTAGTATATAAAAATAGAAAGTTGTTTACCACAATCCCAAGTATATCAAATATTAGGCGTCCAGATAAAGTAACCACCATGCGGCATGAATCCGCAAAAATCCCGTTAGTCCCAATGGCTTGATTAATCTGGTTGGTCATAGCCTGTAACAAACATTCTTAACTAATAAAAATATTAAGTGGTAATAATATCACAACATACTCTAAACAGCTTAAATTAGAAATTTAATGGTTTCAAAGTAAAACTGAATCCTTCAGTGCACATGAAATATGGAAAGGTGCATACTGTTGGACCATGAATACTACGACAAAAACAAAGCCCCTTGTCGGGTTTGAACCAAGGGCTTACGCGTTACCATGGGATTACTCTACCACTGAGTTAAAAAAAGGGCTTGGTTCATTAAATTCCTGAGCGAGTCTGTACTATGTAAGTAAAATATATCTTCTTATATAAGAAGCCCAGTTACACATATACAGAAGTGCCTCGACAAAAGGTCCATTTAGATATAATAATTGCATTGTAGCGGGTATATCAAAATCAAAAGGAATCACTAATCCAAGATCAAAATATTCGGAGGACTCTTCTGACCAAACAAAAAATATGTAATTGTCAGCATATCAATGAAGCTCCTGAATCTGCAATTGCTGAACACCCACCCTTACAAATACCTGCAAGAAAAATAACACAAAATGCAATAAAAAAATAAAAAATCTAACATCTAGTTGACTAAAGTGTTTGTCAAATGTGTACCGGTATGTTCTCCATTAAAAAGTATATCCCCCATATCAAACTAGCAAAGAACCAAATAAATAGACTTAGAACAAAATATATATAGAAGCATACTATATATAACAAGAGTTAAGGATTAGTTGAAAACCTGCCAGTAACCTTTCTCAGTGACTGGGACATAAGTATGCATACCCTTATAGTGATTCGGATCAACTCCCCCAAAAATGATTTCACCCCCTTCGTCTGTGTCATCTTTTCTGTTAAGCCAAAATGAAACTATGCGCTCCCTAACTAAATTTTGGTCAACCATATTGTCCCTAAACACAATTGAGGTAAGATATTGATTGATTAGACAAGATAATCCCCTTGACTGATTACACATGTGTACTTGACCAGAAGAAAAATATTGTTACACTCTAGCTTTTTAAGTAAAATTGTTATAATTGTGTAAATATGCAACTTATATAAAACTTACCATACTGGGACAACATTGCCAACAGATATTTCCTTGAATCCAAGCCCAAAGATACCATCAAACTTACCCTCCAAAAAGGTCATACCAACATCCGTTGTTGCCTCTATGAACTCCTGATGGTATATCGTTATTTCAGACTAGTAAATCCATACTTTTCACATACTCTAATCTTGTTCCAAAAATATTGAAGACATAGTTGTTAAATTCACCTGATTCTCAACAACTAGACCACCAACTAGGATGTTGTCTTCACTGAAGTATCCGGATATAAATCCATTACCATAATCAATATCAGCGTGTTTCCCTGCAAGAATTCCAATCAATATTTGCAAACAACTTGGCGAGTATTATAACACTTTTAAGTTAAAATGATCATGGTTGATATATTAGACTTTAAACTTAAACTAAGGATGCATTAGTACTATTATCATTAACAACTAATTATGTTATAGCGTTATACTATCGAGTTTAATATGTGTGCTCTGACCAAAGTCGAAAAGATGAACTCAACATTCTGTTCTTTCGTAGGTTCACTCAAGTTGAAAGTATCATGGGTGCAATGAAACAGGTCGTACCTAATGTTTTTTATGTCCTAGTCTTGATAAGAAAACTTTTAAATGTGGAACAAATCATGACATGAAGTATCTACTGAAGGAGACGTATTCTATATCATGAAAATGTTTGAAGAAGGTGATAAATAAACTGAACGCGGTTATGAGACTTATATCGAGCAAGAACAACAGGAGACCCCAAACGGGTCATAGAACGAAAAAGATTTTTTGAATACAATATCCATCTCCGAATCTGATACCAATTTAAGTCCTGATTATGAACACCAAATGGAAACACAAACAATAATTTATTGGATAACTCCGAATATTATTATCAAGGAAATGTAACTCAAAGAACCTTGATTACGACAATCCTACATAACCTAAGACTCGATTATGTATTTATAATGTTAACGCAACTTAGCTAACATGTAATCTCATAAACTCTAACTTAATTATTAAGGAAACCCATAAAAACCCCCTTAACCCATTAACACAAATCATTGATTACTCAGTCCGGGCCTCCACAACTCGCTGACTTGCGAGTGGGCTTGTCCTTCGAACGCGAATTAATACCAATATATGTATCTTCTATTGATAATTTAATCAGTTTTGTTTAATTCACTGTTCTCAGTTCATTTTCTATTCAGTTTGTTTATTGTGCGTCTTGATCCCAACAGTGACATATAAAGTATCTTGTTCATGAATATAGCAGGTGAACCTATTTTACTATAGAAAGCGAAACTATTTTTATATTTTTTCTTAATCAACGTGATTCCATTTTGGTAATACCCGTTTTAACCGGAACAGGATACTTTTTCAAAAGACCCATTTTGACCCATAACCAACTCGCCCAAACCTGTTTTAACCGTCACCCTACATGACCCCACCGCCCGTCTTGCTAACTGCCAAGTCTGGACTAGTAAAACACTTATCATAGTGGAATGTACAAGTTCATACTAAAATGAGATCGAATATAAGGCTATAAAGTGACTAACCAATCTTTTTGTAGGTGCTTGATTCACTAGATTTGTAGTTCTTGTGGAGAAAGCAGGATGCCTATTGGAGCAGCATAATCCATTTGCTTAATATTTTCAACCAAACACATATATATTCTGTATGAAAAACTTACTGAAGAATCACATTCTGATGACGGTATCCACAAATTCGCACTACCCGTATCAAAGATCACAGTAAAGTTCTGAGGTGGGGTGCCAATGCCGATCTCGCCAAAGTATTGAACATGTCTGTAGTTCTTTAGTGCTACTATATCAGACCTGTAGGAGTCTTGAACACCATCAACATGTAGTGCATACTTCTTAATGAGCGCGTTTATATATTCACAGTCATCGTACAAACTTGAATCTGAATTGATACGACCGATGGAACCGTGACTCTCTTTTCTCAGCTGTATCCTAACGAGACCGTCGGTTGATGTGCAAAAGACCAGAGTATGCAAAAGGGATGACAAGAACACAAAAAGTGGTATGGTTTTCGGTGTTGTTTCCATGGCAAATTTACAAGTCAATCAAAAATATTAGTTATGGTTAGCCAAGTGTTAAAAATTATTTTAAAACTCATGGCAATCTAACCAGTTACGTACATGATCTCATGTTTTTATAGGAAAATCGTACGTGTGTCTCTCATACGAGATTTATAACTGTATGATTTGCCCCTTATAATTTTGGCACTGGCTTTTTATTTCTTTGTAAATGTGGCTTTAATTTGTAAATATTAGTTATACACTATATAATTTATAAACTTTAATGAATATTTCACTTATGTGATTGGTGGAGGTGAGGTCGACCAACCAGTGGATGCCACATCGCATCCACTATGATAATTATTTTTGGTTCTTTCCTGCAAGTATTTCGTTACATATACACACACAATGGAAAGTTAAAACAAGAAACGCATATGGTGTGATGGAAAGTCTGTTGGCATGCAACCTGTGGGACGGGTTTGATCCTTGGGATTTGTGGATTTTGAGTTTTTTATAATTAAGTAATTTTCGGATTTTTTTTTTGTATCTTGCTTTGATGCCTTTGTAGAATGTGCCATCGTCATTTGCTTATTTTTATCTACGTTTTGAATCTGTTGTAACTCGTGAAGTAAACATAGCTAATTTTAAATACAATACATGGGTTACACCCGTACATGGTTAATCAGCCGCGCTTCACGGCAACACTATCCGATGTAAACACACAACCAACGAATAAAACATAAAAACAATGTTTATGCTCTAAATGGTAAACATAAATATTGTGAAGTAGTGCTCCCACATGTCTTCACAATTATTTACTCCTTCATTAGAATTCATATGGCAAGTGATAAAATAATAAAATTATTGTAAAACAGTATGCTTTCATTTAAGCATTAGCCTTTGTCTATCAAATATTATGCTACTTTTATTTGAAACTCAAAGATTTTGTTACTGAGAGAGTAAAACATCATTATAAAAGTCATCAGAGACCAAAATTTGATTCTTAAAATAACAAAGGACTGGCGTCGGTATATCGCATAAGGAGCCAAAAGTTTATTCACATCGTAACAATTATTTTATATAAATATCAAAAGAGCTTGATCGGTATCGGTTCTGCTAATTACGGTACCGACACTCGGTATAGCTTACGATAGAAAATGTTACTCTATTGCGAATACTACTGCATTTTCAACAAAACCTATATACTTTATTATGGTTTTAATGAAGTGACATAGATAAAAATAAACATGTCGTGATAGCACACTCAAATTTTTTTAATTATTGTATGTTAAACATTACAAAATAATAAATAACAGAAATACAAAAATGTGGTCGATCACATTGTTCAAGTATATAATATAAAGGGTAGGATTTGACTGGTTGCGTAAACATGGAGGGTTCATGTCAAAGAGATGAGACAAACCTTAAACTGAAAATGTTCATGCATAGGAGCAACAAAAAAGGAGGTAATTTTCACACGATTCAAATTATTGGATCATGTAATAAACACTCTTTGGTAGATAAAAACAAGTTAAAAGGTGTGACACGCCACTATAAAACAAGGTATTACATGCCCTTGTGAATTGTCTAGGAAAATTAGAAATAACTTGATGGCCGAGAAATAATTCATCTTCTAAATTTGTATGTCGACAGGAGACCGATGGATCGCAACCGACCCATTCACTGACAGATTATTGTCAACTATCTTTAGACACTTGCATACATTGAATACAAATCATCGATGAACATTCACTAACCGTTGTATGTTGAAAATTCGTTTATCTTTTTCGTTTTATTATAAAGTTAGAAACATTTACAATTTCTTAGTAAAAATGCAATAGCTTCTAGAAATAAATACTTACACATTTGTAATAGCTATTATAGATTAAATCTTAAGAATTACATAATATGTTATATAAAAGGAGTGGGGGAAATAACTTCTTTGTGCTTGGTGTTAGTATCTCTCTCGTGGAGTAATTATTCATACATTTTACTTTATTAAAATAGAATAGAAGACGGTGTGTTCATTTACAAAAATATCGGCAATATAATTACTTTGGTCGAATAATTTCAGTAAATGTTTTAAGACGATTATAGTCTTAAAAATGCAATGCCATTAACAATGCCAATTTATCAACCTAGTTATCTTAACGTATGCTCAAGAGTGACAATCGTCACCAATAATAACCATACACAATATGGATACATTTGTCAATCTTATTAAAAACTTATCGCCTTCGGTCGTATTTGGAGTATCGTAATGCTCAACACTTGTTACAATATGACACAAATACGCTCGTCTCAAAAGAATGATTAAACAAATTGGTTCACCTTCAGTGTATAAATCATCATCATTGTCTTTAACATCTTCTTCCTCATTGTTTGCGTCCACCACTCTAATGACCTGGATATGATAAAACGAACATGTTCAATATCCTCATTCAATGTTGCAGATCAAGCCCTTTTTTAATTTAAAATAAATGTTCTCCATCTATATTATCACCATCAATGGCTTCATTAACACATTGAACTAGCTCATATATTTCCCTAGGCTTCATATTTAAAATCCTTAATCATCCAATGATACAATTATAATATAGTTGGTTTGCCAAACTTTGCTTGTGATATTAGAACGAACAAGTCACTATTTTATAGCCCAGCTTCAAACTTGATGTTTTGCTTGTGATACCAAATCTTGTATACTTGAAGAGGATGGCAAAAGCAACGACCACCACCAGAATATGCTATGCTGGTAATTTAAAACCTCATCAAGCAATGCATAATAGTAAGACTTTAACTCATTATACGAAGTCCCTTCCTCACATATGCAACACTTGTGAATCAACGACAAAGTATGTGATTGCGTATGGAACTTATTATTGGGTTAATCTTGATGGGTATATGTTTTAAACCGGGTTAGTGAAAGCAGGTCAGTGATAGATATATACATATTCATTAAGTATTTTCCAAAATCCCAATGAATCCCTAATTATAATTTTTTGTAAGAAATTGTTAATTTTTTTTTATATAATTTACTATAAAACGATTACAATAAAGTGGCAGGCAAACGGGCAACAAGCTGCGCCCCAACCCCCTTTTGAATAGCAAAGCCAATCCTGCTAAAAACGAAGCTTTGGGACCTAGAAGCTGAAGAGGTTCCGTGTACGACGCGCTGAACCCTACTCAAAAATTTCACAGCCTCTGGAGCCAAAAAACCAAATGTATCAAAGGCAAATGGTAGAAAGACATGTTGATTATCTAAACAAGCTTTCTCGTGTTTAACAACTTTATCCGATTCAGCCTTCAACGCAGCCTGACCCACAACGAACCCACGGTCCCTGAGCCCAACAAGAGGAGACACTCCTGTAAGATCCACACAGGCGTGTTTCCCCCCTGCCCACCCGAACACAAGAATATCAGCTGGTCGTAAAGTAAACCTCCCTTCAAGAGGATCCGTGAGAAAGTTAACAGGGGCCTCCTTTTTAGCAAAAATCCCTGCCCGTTTAAGAACATCACACAGAACATCCCTAACCAGATCATGTCTGTATTTAAAGTCAGGCAATTCTTTGCAATGCACCGCATGGTCACCAAAAGAATCCAAACAGACCTTGCGACAAATTGGGCAAGGTTCATTCGTCGGGAACATAGGGATCATTAACCGGTACTTAAGGATAGCCCGATGCTCCAAACCCGACATACGTTGGCCTAATCCTTCAATGGGGATGGTCGTTAGAAAATCCTGAGCCCGAAGAGCCCGAAGGCATTCAAACATCGCCTTGTGTTATATTGAGTCAAATTAGTGAGTTAGAATCATGGGTAGTTTTATTGTTTTGTAGGGAACAATTTGTTTACTTTTTCATGTTTAGACGGTCCATCAAATAGTTGAATGGGCGTCCAACTCTTTGACTTATGCCCCGTCTATAACTGACATTAGATGAGCCGTCTGAAATGTAAGACGGTATATCTAATAGTTTGCTTATAACTGATTTTGTTATAAACATTTTAAACACAAAAACAATGTTTGTTTATAGATTATAAGTTTCCAAACTTGCTTAAAAACACTTTCATGGTTTCCATAATATCATTTACCAAGGTTTGATTGATATAGCTTAGATTGTGGCTTACATGTAAAGAAACAAACTTTAAATGAGTGTTAAATGTATTTAGCTCATTTCCAAGTTATGTAACGACCTAGTAACGACTTGGTTTAACTTATAACACCTCTAGAATACTTAATCAAAACCTCTACTTGATCATAACACATTGGTTGTGGTTTAAGCTTACTCATGAGCACCAAAACTTGATTATAACTATGGTTTTATCTTAAGTGAGCTCAAGAACATATTTGTGCATGAAATGGACGCCCGACCATGTCCTTTTATAGGCAGCTCGTCTAAGATAAGCATAAATGATTGTTTGACGTGTCAAGAGCTTGTGTGTCAAAACTGTATACTGACTCGACACATTAGACAGGTTGTTTAAAAATAGTAGGCGGATTAGATGGTTCGTCAATTTTTAACTTTGTGGCTAAGAATACATTTAGACAAGGCATCTCAAAAGGTAGGTGGATGAGACGGCGTGTCAAATATGTAATCTTCATGAGGAAGTCTAGTTTTTAGACGGACTGTCTAATCCTTCAAATGACCCGTCTAATCTAAAATCTTCAAAATTGCATATTAGACCATGGACTTTAACTTTGGCGTAATTACAATTAGGCCCTTCAACTTTTAATGTTGACAAATTTGGCATGAAATTTTCATGTTGGTACAAGGACACTATAAATAGGTGGCTTTCATTAACAAATGGATAAATGTTATTCCATTGGTGATATTTCGTTCGTAAATAAAGCGTGGGTGGTGGATTTTCCTAAGGGATGATGCTGATGACCGAAATACTAAGGATCACCAACAAGTAGTGTCAGCGTTGAGTTTTCGATAATTATTTTTCAAGAACTAAAATTTTCTCATGTTGTTTTCAAGTTGTGTCTTTGCTATATTACAATTTGACATTATAAGCATTTGTTTTCCTTTGTTTTAGCATTTTTATAATTGAAGCCAATAATGTACTAAAAGTTATTGATTAATATTTTTGTATGTTCACAAATACACGAAGAATCAGCTACCTCATTCTTTTGTAGTCCCTCTAAAACTCTTTATTTCACTTACTAGACAAGTGAACCTCTCAAAATAGTGAAATGGGGTTAACCTAACAATAAATGTCACAATACTTCATTAATATCTAACCCTTATACCAACATTGTCTTACAATAACGCATAAACGTTATCCCACAATTCTTTAGTAGACTTCCAGTGACACACGCCTCGTTAGATGTCATTCAACAAAGACATAACAAGCATCCTCAATACAAATGTATTGTTATCAAATCCTTCGTCTTGGGATCATTAGACCCATCTTAACTTACTTATATCGATATCGACACAACAAGTTTACTATACGACTATAGTCATAAGCCAGTTAACCTAGTTATAAAAATAGTTTGGTATTTTAAACAACTACTACATCGGGCTGTATATGAACCCGTCAGAGCAAAACCGAACGCAGGCTTGCTCATACTTGGTTTGGTTTAAAAGTGAGCCGAACCGAGAAGATTGAATTTAAAGAAACAAGTGATATTTTGATGCTTGAACTTGGTTTGGTTTGAAATCGAGCGGCTTGGTTTGGCTAGGTTTTGCTTGATTTCATACAAAGTTTTCAATTTTAGATTTATAAAACTTCAAAATATCATTAATTTAAGATTTTTAACTCTAAAATGCATTATTTAAAAATCGGTTCAAACCGACCGGCTGAACCGGTTAAACCGGATTTCTCACAGCAGGCCAGTATTTTGAGTTAGATACTTTTGGCCGGTTTGCTAGAACATCGTACCGGCGGTTTTTTTCTAAAATACCGGTTTTTACCGGCAAACCGATTTTAAGTCCGAGAAATTTTTGATATTTGCGACCCATATTTTTTTATAATTACTTTTAACCCAACAATTAACATTCAGATGCGTAAACTTGTCACACCACACTTTAGGGCCAGGCGTGTGACCACAAGTTGGTACATGTTTTGTAAATACATCAGAGTTGCGGGTTTTATATCAGCGGAAGTCTTTAATAAAATATTATTACTTTAAACTCTTTAAAAAGTCGGGTTTAAATACACGTTCGTCGTTTACAATACATTTCTTTAGAAAACATAACTCTTTGTAATATTTTGCAATAAAATATCTGAGCCATCAGATAACATCTAATGACTATAACTCCAATCTTCTATTTTCTCTTGCTTGTATGTTCTAACCTTTATTGTTTCCCTGTAACATGGGGGAAAATACGTCAGCACAAAGCTGGTGAATAACGCTGACTCTAAAATCTCTTTTTCAATACCTTTGTGAAACCAACAATAATACCTTTGTGACTACTCATTAGGCACCCAACTAAATTGGGATCAAATTACCCTAAGTATCATGTACAATTAATTATATACACAATATCATTTCTCTGAACAGTCCCGTAGACCTTCAGAGGCATGTTGATGATATGCATGGCCTCGGGGAAATGCCGAGTCACCATGTATGTTTGGATCCAGACACATGTATACTCTTAATCAGAGTGTCCGTTTCTTATTATTGTACACAAAGTTTTTAAGGATTCGTAAATCCTATGCAAACATTCTGACTCAATATAAAAGGTTTGGGGCGTATTCACCTTTTCTGTTTATAATCAGATTCTATACTGATTCCTGTTTTATGTTCTCTTCTTCTTGTTTTGTTACCTCGGACCTATAGTACGAGAATAACATTTGTATAAATAACTATACCATCGATCTAGCTTTAGACCTTTAGTCTATTTTGGTATAACTTCAACCTTGATAAAAACATTTGTTTATATAAAACATTTGGACCTTTAGTCCTTTTATTCATTTTACAATATGTTCGTTTCTTCTTCAGGAAGAAACATCTATACAGAGTTTCTTCTTCAAGAAGAAACATTCATTTCATAACTATAATCTCTTTTGTTATATTTCTTAGTCATAAAGAAATACTATTTTTAACCATAACCTTTGCTTAAGAAAAGTTATTTTATTCTTAATCGTAATCAAGGTTTGGCTATAAATTCGACTATGGTCTTAAGCCATTTATAATAATATAATAATAATTTACGCAGAACCCCTTACCTCGCACGGGTATTCAGAGTTAGATTTCCTAAGTTTATACGGGCAGCACTTCTACTCTATCTGCACGTTTATCGAGACGTTCTTGATCAACTCTTCTTGGCACGTAAAAATCGAGGCAATGTTCGGTCGCCGGGTCGTGCACGTACTTCGAGACGGAATGTCGGGTTACTTTCGAGTGGCACGAACTTCGAGGAAAACGCCGGGTTTATGGTACGGATTACGATGTATTGATTGTCGGGTCGGTGACACGCAAACCGATGTTCGGCACGCAAACCGAGGTAGAGAGAGAAAGTTGTTTTAGAGAGAGAGAGTGGTAGGTGTGCATGAGAAATGCCGTGACCTGCCCTATTTATAGCCCATTTTGGATACCATCGCGATACGCGATGGGTTCCATTTTCAACACCGTCGCGTATCGCGACGGGTACCCTTCTGCATGCCCGCCACGTGGCCTGACACGTCTGCCACGTGTCACGCAATGCTGCCACGTGTCACCAGAGTGTGACACGTGTTGATGAGTCATCACGGCCCATCGCGATACGCGATGGCCGTCTTCTTGGACTCATCGCGTAGCGCGATGGGTCCCCGAATATTTTTTTTCACTTTTAGCCCCTTGTCTTTGATAGCTTGTCATTTCTAGGCTAATTCTCGTTGTCCAAAAATACTAAGGTGGCTCGCGGCGATGCAAGCGTGCGAAGTGCAAAGTGCGCTATCAAAGCGCCACATTGCGCCCAACGCCCTTCGCCGTCGTCCTCGCCCGTGCGCGTCGGGTGCTACGCACCCTCCGCTAGGACCACTTGGTTCATGATATTCATAAAAGAATATTACTATGGAAAATCTCTTCCTTATAAAGAGCTTCCATTTCCTTACCACTTTCCATATGAGATGGATTTCATTTCCCTTATTTATACCTTGGTGTAAGGCTTTCACTTTCTTACATCTTTCTATGTGGGATTGTGTTTCTTTCATGTAAGTAACTTAACTTAGGAAATATTTGTATTTCCTTATTTTTCTTATAATTCCTTATTTAATTTTTTTCCCATTACTTGTCTAGATATTATTTTTGATACTTCAACTTTCCTAAGTTGTCAAATTTGGATCAAAATTTTGGGAATGTTACAAAACATTAGAACTATTTTTTTTAATTGAGTGTTTTTGTATTATATGGATTAACTTTTGGATTATTTTTTGTTTTGGAATCATTTACTTATGGGTTATTTTTAGATTGAAGTTGCATTGATATGAAATTATAACGTAAACTATTTAACCGGTTGAACCTCCTGGTTTAACCGGTTGTACCATTTTTTAGCTCAATTCGATACTAGTAAATACTGGTTTTTAAAACATTGCTAAAATGTCTAAACTTCCAACTTTAAAATGTCTAAAATTCAAAGTTAACAACAAAACATATATAAAACGAGCGGTTAAGGTTTAAATTTAAATTTTGAAGTCAACATCAAAGAGGAAATTTAAAAAACTTAAAAAGTTATATACTTTTATATATATACTTAAAATTTATATATAAAGCTAATAAATAAAAAATAATTCAAGCAAAACGAACCGAAACAAACCAAAACCTAGCAAGACTTTGGTCATGCTTGGCTTGGTTTTTAATCAAACTGAGTCGAACGACTCACTTTCAAACCGAGCCGAAATCGAACGAGCAATTTTCGAACGAGCAACGAAGGCAAGAAGTTTGGACTTTGGACAACCCTACTATTACTACTACATTATACTCGTATAAAGGAAATTAAAATTTACCATTTGTTTAGGTGAAAAGTTGGTAACATAAGATTGATACATTTACCAAGTCCAAAATAATTACCATAAATACTCGGTCGTCGTCCTTCGTCATAACATCACATCACATTACATAATATAATATTGATTGCCATCTCGACTTTGCGATCTCTAGGGTTTTTGAGTCAACAAATCTTCCGATTCTCTACAAATCCTTCCAATTAAAACCCCTTCCGGTCTCCAGTATTCGTTAATGAAGTGAATTTTGCCCAATTGTTACTCCAGGTTTCAACTAACTTCTTCATTATTCTATTTTTTTATTCGATTTTCAGCCAATTTGTAAGCTAGGTTTTAATGTTTTGTTATCGAGTGTATGAAATTAGGGCAGAATGTGGTTCTGATCGTATTGATTGTTGAGGATTCTAGGATATTAGATTCTAGGGCTAGTTTAGGGTTAGGAAGTGAAATTACTTTATAAACACAAAATTTGTATGGATGATTTTGCAGCATTTGTATGGATAGTCACCGATATTATCAGTGTTTTAAGTCTTAATTGTCAAGTGTTAGTGTTTTAAGTCTTAATTAGTACCTACTCACTGCTACAATTGTTAGTCCTTTGCAAGTTGCTATAGGTTTATTTGTTAATGGTAGGAGAGTATACTGAATTGTTAGTGTTAAATTGAAACATATATATAAATTCTGCATGATATCAAAGTTATTGATATATCACCGCAATAACCTATATCTCAAATATCGCTCCTCGAGATATCCGATTTTTTACCGCACTACCTGCTGAGTTATTGCTACTGTTAAAGTTGCTGAGATGGACTGTGATTTGACAAAAAACAACTTCCCTTGTTGTTGGACTATATATGATTTGAGCTAAAACCTTGAAAAATTGACCCATATATGAATACATGATTGAATTTCTTGGTTAGTTAGTTAGTTGTTGAATTAATTGTTTTGTTTTGGTTTAATTGATGCATCTGTGTTCAAGCTTCTCATACTCTATACTTCTTTGGTTTACTTAAGGGAATAGTGTGTCTTAAGTGAACGCTTATATGGATTTAAATGCATCGCCTGAACCTGAAGAAGATGAGGAAATTTTTGAACCAAGTTTCAGTGGCGACACTCAGGACAGTGCACCGGAAGAACCACATGCACCTGAAGAAACTCATAGCCATCATAATTATCATCATCCTTATCATCATGTAGACCATGTTGAGTCAGCGGTGGATATTATGCGCCGGGTACTTCACTCTCTTACTCTTTTTTATATACTCCAATAACACGCATAACATTACAGCAATGTTTGATGTAATTGGTCACAGTTGAAACTTAACATTATATTCGATTGTGTTCTTGAATCAGGAGCGTGAAGAAAGAAAACTAAGGTTAAAACGAGAACGCCCAGATGATAAGCCGACACATCAGGCTTACCAGTCTATGAATGATCATCTTTTTCATACAAAGAACCAGAGAACTTATGATAAGAGTAGGCTTCCTCCAGGTAAGTATCATGTCTTTGCTTGATTGACACATCAACTAATTCTTAAATTACCTTTTAAATAACCTTGTTATTATGCAGGATGGCTGGATTGCCCTGCATATGGTCAGGAAATAGGCTGTATTGTTCCTTCAAAGGTTCCTCTTGGTGAGTCGTTTAATGACTGTATTGTCCCTGGTAAAAGATACTCGTTTAGACAAGTCATTCATCAACAAAGAGTTTTGGGGCGGAAGGTCAGTAGGCACAAATCTAATATATAAAATATAAAACACACCCAACTTTATGACGGTGCTCTTTTTATTATATCTGATTTGTTACGTTTTCAGCTGGGCATGGTGATTGATCTTACAAATACAACTCGTTACTATTCTGTAAATGATTGGAGGAAAGAAGGCATCAAGTATGTTAAGGTTAGTTTTCAAATACTTTTTTTTGTACTTATTTTTTCATATACGAGTATTCTTTTATTCTTGTTTCTATTTGATTCAGATCAACTGCAAGGGGCGTGGCTCGGTTCCCGAGAACGAGGCGGTGAATCAGTTTGTGTATGAGGTGAGTTATTTATTCTTGTTTTCTGTTCGAATTGTTCATTTTTTTACGTTTGTTCATGTTTGTTTGTTTATGTTAGGTCATTAAAGGTTTTTTACATTTTATATATATATTTTTTAATTTTAATTTGTTATGTCAAGTGTTTTCAGATAATTTTGTTAAGTACTTAACTTTATATTTATGTTGGGTGATTATGTCTAATGCTTGAGTTTAAGAAGGTTCAATTTAAAATTTTCAAATTGATGTATGTTTGTGTTCGTTTATCAACTTACTGAACCAACATGTACAAAATCATTTCGTTAATGAACGACTACGAACAAGAATTTCTATTTGGTTATGTGTTTGTGAACCAGTCGTTTGTTCAATAAATTCTTAACGAACTAACATGAACAATGTCTCATTTGGTTCATTTACCACCCTATAATAATAACTGCATTACTCATCAGGTTTCTCAATTTTTGGAACGACAAAAGAACACAAAGAAGTACATTCTTGTTCACTGCACACACGGGCATAACCGTACAGGATATATGATTATTCATTTTCTCATGCGTACATCACCAATGTCTGTAACTCAGGTTAGTAAACTGAGTCAACCGGTTTTGTGCTGTTTAGTAAATTTGCGTAATTATACTCGTGGTACAGGCAATAAGAATATTTTCTGAAGCACGTCCACCTGGAATATACAAACCTGATTATATCGACGCGTTATACACCTTCTATCATGAACGAAAGCCTGATATGATCACTTGTCCTTCAACTCCCGAGTGGAAACGGTCTTCTGAGTTTGACCTGAACGGTGAGGCGTTACCAGATGAAGATGATGATGGCGTACCCGTGGATCCTGTCGATGTACGCATTCTGTTATTCTACTTGTTTACATGTTTTGGCCATTGACCATAAAGTTAGTTTTAAGAAATTTTTATTTGTATTAGGAGAATCATCATGAGACAGAAGGGGTCATGACAAATGATGATGTTTTGGGTGATAGTATTCCTCAAGATCAGCAAGATAGATTCAGACAGTTTTGTTATCAAGCATTAAAACTAAGTGCAGGGGTAAGTAAGATTACTTCATTTATGACGTCATCTCATTTATGATTTATTATTATCATTATTATTATTGTTTTTATTATTATTATTATTATTATTATTATTATTGTTGTTTATATATTTTTTGCTTTTTTAGGTTAGAGGGAACCATCAGTTTCCAGGTTCACATCCAGTTTCACTCGACAGGTCTGATGTGTAACACTTGTTCTTCATACTCGTAAGAGTTAATTACACACATGATCCATGTGGTTTACATATGTTTTGGTTGTAGTTTCTAACTTTGAAAAGTTACACCTTTAGTCCCAATAGTTTCAACAAACATAACACCGTTAGTCTCTAAATTTGATGGACGTTAACTTTGACTGTTAAGTTTTATGCAATGACGAAAATGCCCCTATAATAAAAAGTAATATATACACTTTTTAGTTAATAATAGGTTAAATCATCTGGTAAACAAAAAGTCCCCTACTTCAATCTTCCTGCAAGTACCACCGGTCCACCGGCTACCGCTATCTCCTCTCTGGCGAACACCACTATCTTGGCGAAACAGGAAAAACAAACCACTATCTGCTTCTTCTCCGGGTAGTGGTGATCTATTGAGGGCTGTTTGAATCTGGGTTTCGAAAGTGACAGAGGGAGTTACAGCAGCATTTAGGGTTTCGGATACACCATTGTTGTTTATGCAGCCACCCCTCCTATGAAACAGATTTTCGATTTGGTCTAGTGATTTGAACCAGATATTTGATTCGAATCGGCCGCTTTCGCCTCTGTAGAACCGCCACTGCAACACTCCTCAGGTTAGTGACCTTGACTTTTTGTCTGGTAGCAATTCTGCAAGGGGGATGGAGAGACGGTTGATGAAAAGTGTGAGTGAAGTGCCGGAGTTGGCCGGAAAAACATCTTTTTGGAGAGGGTTCAGATCTTGAAAATGAAATGGCTAAAAAAATGAAATCACTAGAAAATGGAATGGCCAAAACACAAAACCGGGGTGTGGTTTAGTGAATGGTGATGCTGGTGCTACTAGAACGCGGGAAAGGGTTTCACATGTGATGCCGGAAATTGTTGGTCGCCAGCCGAAAACGTCGATGCCAAGTAAGAAGATGAGGTTGGTAAGAAGTCTACTGGATGTAGTGCATGTGGGTCTCAACTATTTTATATATTTATTTATTTTAGGAAGAGATGGGAGCCCAAGAGATTTTAATTTATTTATTTTTTTATTATTTTTATTAAAGGGTATGCGAGTAATTTCACTCATTCAACACCCAAATTTAACCTCCATCCAATAGGGGCTATCTTTGTTACAAGCCTGCAAACTATTGGACTAAATGTGTAATTTTCAAATTTGGCAACCAAAACCAAAATCCATACACTCCACAGGGACCACCTGTGTAATTAACTCTGCTCATCATGTGTAATATCAGTTGGGGGGAAAGTTAACATACAAATTAAATTAATACAAATTAAATTAACGTGCTAATCGTGAGAATCAAGTAGAGTAATTATATATACATGTAAAGTAGTTATGTAATACAATTACTCTACTTGATTCTCACAATTAGCACGTTAATTTAATTTGTATTTGATCCAAACTCTATCAGTTGGTATGTTTACTGATCATAATTTATTATTTAATATTGTTCAGAGAGAATTTGCAACTTCTAAGGCAACGCTATTATTATGCAACATGGAAAGCTGATGGAACAAGATATATGATGTTAATTACTATAGACGGATGTTATCTTATCGACAGAAATTTTGTGTTCCGAAGGGTCCAGATGAGATTTCCATGGAGACTCCGTACTGAAGTATGGCTTTTTTACTTGGACTTGTAGTCGAACCAAACGAACACGAATATTAAGTTCAATAACGATAAGCACAATTAAGTAGGGATGGCAACGGGGCGGTTTCGGGGCGGGGAATGCCAATCCCATACCCGCCCCGGTTTATAAAACTCATTACCAAAACCGTCTAAAAACCCGCGGGGACTAAACGGGGAATCCCCATCGGGGATTCGGGGAAAACCGCGGGTATTCGGGGAACCCGTCTAGCATAAATGGTTTTTAAACGGGCTAAATTCCCCGTGGGGATCCCCATTTAACCGTCGGGTTCACCGTTTAAAACCCGATTTTAAGAAAATGATACAAAATTACAATACAATATTAATACACAAAAAGTTCAATATCCAAACACATTACACATACAAAAGACATTATTAATACATAAAAATGTTTATTTCTCCCATCACAACGGAAATTAACTTCATGATTGATCCTTCTTACACGTCCATACCGCACCCATTCAACCATTCAAACACTTGTCACGCCGGATTGCTATGATAATCAAACATTAACATATTAATTGGAAACTATATAAGAATCAATGTTAAACCATATTAAAATGTAAACGATAAACCATATATATATGTATTACCTCAATACCATCGTCACAATCATATTCAATAGTTTGGCAATATGCCTCGGATTCTTCTGAACAAGTTGCTATATTCATATCACAAAAGTCAAAAGTTTATATAGTAGCTAAGTTAAAAATAAAAAATAAAATGTTCTTTTATTGCGGGTATATTGGGAAAATAAATAATAAATAATATATTATATATAAATATAAAAATTATATTTAATTAAACGGGTTTTAAACGGGTATACGGGGCGGGTATACGGGGCGGGTACAGGCTATACCATACCCGCCCCGAACCCGATTAACTTAAACGGGGAAAACCCGAACCCGGACCCGTCCCCGATTAAGTGTCCCCGAACCCGCCCCGTTCGGGGCGGGTTTCGGTTTTCCCCATCGGGTTTGGGTTTTTTTGCCATCCCTACAATTAAGCCAACATGATTTTCTTGTTTATGTTCGTTCTTTAAGAAAATGAACGTATTCGTGTGTGTTTATAATAGTATAAATTAACGGTTTACGAACATAATAAGTGAACACTAATTAAAAGTAAACGTAAACATCAATCTGTTGGGCTGAAAAAAATAATAAAACTAGACTAGATTGGATCATTGGAATGGGTGATATTTAATTTCATGAAACCAGACTATAATGTGCCCAAAAACTTTTAGCGAGTATATAAGTAAACATTATAAAACGAATATAAACAAACGTGAATGAATGAACATAAACGAATTTTAACTAGTGAGCGTAAACACAAAACTTTGTTCGTGTTTGTTCGCTGTTCTGTTATAAAATAAACAGACACAGGCATACTTCTGTCGAACAATTCACTCAATGTTTGGTTTGTTTACAGGCCTAACTTTACTATTAAGTGAATATCTTGTTGTAAAATGTCCACTGTGACCTACAAAATGAAACTTTTTTGCAAGGGTTTAGCTGAGAAGGTTCACCACTTCACACTGCTTGATGGTGAGATGATAATCGATACCATGCCCGACACTGGGAAAGAAGAAAGACGTTATCTGATATATGATATGATGGCAATAAATCAAATCTCTATCGTTGAGGTAAGGTTATAAATAAATAACTGTTTTAATTCACATGTTTGATGCTTGGAACTTGATGCAGAGACCTTTTTATGAACGATGGAAAATGCTAGAGAAGGAAGTGGTTGAACCTCGAAACCGTGATAAATGCTCAGGTTCCTTATATAGCTATGACTTGGAACCATTCAGGGTATCATTTATTTACATGAATTAAGTCATCAACTAAAATGGTCAAATTCATTACTTATCTTGTGAAGTTTAAATTAATAATAGGTAAGAAGGAAGGCCTTTTGGCCGCTTCCTACTGTCATTAAGCTTTTGAAGGAGTTCATTCCAAAGCTTTCACATGATGCAGATGGTCTTGTTTTCCAGGTACTAAATCTACACAGTACGCATGCACACGCACACACACACACACGCATATACTAACCGCAATTGTTTGATGTGGTTAGGGTTGGGATGATCCTTATGTTCCTCGTACACATGAAGGACTTTTGAAGTGGAAATATGCATCAATGAACTCTGTAGATTTCCTTTTTGAGGTTTGATTATCAACTTACAAGTCTCATGTTCTTATATGCTGTTGATTTTTATATTATTTTTATGATTGTATTCACAGATGGCTGAAGATCGCCAGCTTTTATTTCTATATGAACGAGGGAAGAAGAAGCTGATGGAGGGGAACAGAATTGCATTTGGTGGTCAGTAAATACCTAATCAAATATGTCAACTTTGACCCATTGACTTATAAACGGGTCAAACTAATCTTTTGTGATGTTGCAGATGATGTTGACCCTGGTTCATACTCGGGGAAGATTGTGGAATGTGCTTGGAATCCAGAGGAAGACATGTGGGTCTGCATGCGGGTCAGGACAGATAAGGCTACACCAAATGAGTTCAACACATATAGAAAGGTGTGTCTTTTGTAATTTGGATTTAGAAAAGTGACTTGCCCTTGTAATTTGGATTGAAACAAATGCAGGTGATGAAGAGCATAAAGGATAACATAACAGAGGAAGTGTTGTTGGATGAGATTAACGAGATAGTTCGGCTGCCCATGTATGCGGACCGAATTAAACGTGACAGCAAAGGCCACCAGCACTCGAGTTCAAGACCTAAATGAGTTTGATTTAGCATAGGATAACTGAGAAGGCTGTGTAAGGAGTGAGAGAAAGAGGGTATTGTTGTAAATTGTGGTGGTGTGGTGAGTCAGCAATTATGATCCAGTTGGTGAAGCTATGGATACTAGTCATTTTGATTTTAAGAAGTTGTTTTTCAGGTAGCCACTATTATTAGTATTAGTAATTGTATATTTTAGTTTCCTTGATTGATACTTTCTTGGCTTTTGTGTGGTGGTATTTGACCATCATTAATGAACCTTGAGGGGTTTATGAACCTCTTTTAACTGTTTGAACCCATGAACTCTGCTTACTTGGATTTGTCTCTGGCTTTGATTGGATCTGGTCATGTTTTCTTAATGCTACATGGAAATAAAAGCTTAACACGGAAAACATGACTGTTATTTGAACTACAATTTGTCTGCTATGTGTAGATTTTCGTTTTGATATTGAATACGATTGACATTGGCGTACTTCGATGAAATAACACTTATATCACGTAGCCATGCAGGTGATTTGAGATTTTATACAATCTCTTGGTTTTTGTAAAATCATTCATGAGTGATCGATCTTAAGGTGTTCCTAAAATCTTAAGACAACTCATTTACCCCATTTGCTTGATGTGACTTCAATCTTTACCAAAGGGAGTATCTACATAGCTATAGTTGATATGATATCATCAGTTATAATTCTATCCAGTGACAGAAGCTAATAGTTCACGGCATGAGAGTAAAACAGCGGTTCTAAAGAAATAAGGGTCGGGTAAAAAAATAAATAGTTACAGTTAGATGTCTCAAGAAAACTTTGGTTTATTTATAGAGGTGCATAGACCGGTTACTTACCCTAACATGCTCGATTTTAACCCGAACCAGTTCGTGGTTAAAACTCGTTTTAGGAGCCTAAATACTTGGAACTTGTGGAACTAGTTAGGTTTGGTTATGAATCGGTTTATAGATACATTGGTTTTAAACTGGTTTGAAATCACGAAGTGGCATTTATTATATTACTGACATTCATTGGCAAAAACATGACAGACATCTACGCATACGATACGAGAGCCTCTCCCCCCCCTAGTGGATCTTATAGGGGCCCTCTCCCTCTCTTACATAGACACGGAATATGCGGATTCCATCCATAGATGAATTACCTAATCACTAGTTTGTAAGTTAACATTGTTATTATTATGAGCCAAACGAAATCACAAAATTTAAAAAGTTATTCATGACTCAAATCTATAACCTTTGTAATCCAATTCAAACCAATTATCCCAATGAAATTGGCCCAAATAAAAACTTTACATACATCAATTTATAACATGACCTATTACAAAACAAAAATGATAAAAAAAAGCTATTTATCAATCAAAATTATTGATACGAACCTGAAGAGGTAGGTCCCAGCAGAGCCCAGTTGGACCCGCAAGACTCACCTCAAAGAGGGACGTCTGCGCAGTTGAAACCGCAAGACTCACCTTCAACAGGGACGTCTGCGCAAAGGCTAAACTCGCAAGACTCGCCTTGAAGAGAGACGTCTGCGCAGAAACCAACTGGATCCGCAGGACCCACCATGCTCAGAGACGTGACGTCCTTACGCGCAGTACGCAAGCTGTTCCGCAGGAAAAGCCTTCCAATGGTGAAGTACCCCGCCTGTTCCCGCAGCTGCGGATACAAGCCATCAGGGAAGGCTACCTGCGCAGCAAGGCTACACGCACAAGGCACTTAACTCTTAAATAATTCAGTAATGTCACCTGAAGAAGGAGTGAGCAAGCCGGGAACACTCCCGCCCAAAGCCGGGGAATACTCCCGCCCAAATGAGCCAGTCCGTACGCTACTGGAGGACCTTTTGTACTGTACCTGACGAGGTATGGGCAAAAGGTCTGACCAAAGCAGCGACAGCTCACCTGTGACAAAGGAATAGTACACAGCCGGCCTGGTCACTATCAGCCGCTGCCTACTCACCAACCTCTGTCACTATTAGCCGCTGCCTACTCACCAACCTGTCGTAGCACGTGCATAGCCTGCAGTTGGTGGAAAAGGAATAGTACACAGCCGGGCCTTGGTCCCTATCAGCCGCTGCCTACCCACCAACTGCCAGCATGGCATGTGCGTAGCCCACAGTTGGCAGAACAGGAATACTATTCATCCGGCTGTACCTTCTTGGAAACCTACCTTTGGCTATAAATTCTTGGAATGGTATGGACACATTACATTATCTTATTATCTCATTATCTTATCTTCTCTCTAGCAATCTCTCAATATATACACTTATATTCAGAGCAATCTAGTCTGATTCTCACGCTGGAGGGTGGTCACAAGGAGGTACCCCCCCTTCTTAGTGACGAGCTCACGGTGTCTGTTTTGCAGGTCATCAGAAGAACCATCTTGCCGGATCTAACCCCTCGTGGGAAACAACTATTTAACCCCCAGATTATCCGTAATCTGCCCGGGGGTCAATTAGTGTTTCTTCATTGGCGCCATCCGTGCATAAAAGCTAGAACTAATTCTCTCAGTTTTTTCAAAACCTCCGAAAAGATGGTTAACGTTACTCCGGTCCCCTGGCCAGGGAGTAACCAAGAAACCCCGGTAACCACAACCCCAGCTACTGGGGGGAACACCGGCGAATACACACATTTTACGAACACTACCCCGGTTACCCAAGCCGGGGCAAGTGCAGTAAATTTTACGAACACTACCCCGGTTACCCGAGCCGGGGCAAGTGCAGTAAACAATCCTCCCCTGGGATTCATTGATACCCAGGTGGAAAGACAACAGACGAGGCCCCCCCGCCAAACACTTGAACAAGTTAAAGCGTGGGCGGAAAAACGTCAAAGGGAATTCCAAGCTGAGTTGGATGAACGCTTATGTTCTCTCCAACAGGCTGACGAATTCGAAAGCACTCGACAACAGCTCAACATGAGCAATGAGGTGCGAGTACTTGGACGATGATTCGGAGGAATCCGACACCGACGTAAACCCTCGCCATAAGGCGAAAGGGAAGCGTAAGGAAACGGACTTCCAACCAAGAAGGAATTTTGGAGAAACCTTCAAACCAAAAAACGCGGGGTGGAAACCCACGTGACTTCTCTAAAACCTTCAGACCAACCGCTGCAAATGCGGGAACCTCCAAGTTTGCAAGGGACATTGCGGAAGCAATCTCCCCAAGAAGTGCCAAACAGATGTCCAACATCGGCACCTATGATGGTATATCCGACCCAGACGATCATTTGAACAGATTCATAGCGGGGGCAACCGTCAGCAACTGGACGCAACCCACGTGGTGTTATATGTTCCAGATGACGTTGGTTGGAGCAGCCAGAGCGTGGTTCGACCGTCTACCAGTCCACCACATCTACGATTGGGCAGACTTCCAACAGAAGTTCAGCCAACACTTCAGTCAACAAAGAAAGTACACTGAAGAGCAATGGACAATCCTCAACTGCATCCGAGAGGAAGATGAGTCTTTACTAGACTTCATCACGCGCTTCAATTCAAAGAAGCTAAGTCTGGGCAGTATTAGCGAAGATCTTGTTCGCGCTGCTTTCATCCAGGGTGCGAAAGACCCAGAGCTCATCCGCACCTTAACGGGTAAAGATGGCATGCCATCCACATGGGATGCCATCATGACAGCAGCTAAACGCTTCGCGGAAACGGAAAAGCAACTGGGTAGAGATCTTCCCCAAAGCACAAACCTCTACACCCAGAAAACAAGAGAAAATAACGTCCTTACCGCCCGACTAAACAAAAAGAGGAAGCTAGGTATTTGGCAATCAAGGGTAAACTTCGACACCTCATCCGGCTCGCACCCTCGGTTAGGCGGAAAGGACAACAGGCAGTCGTCGAACCGGAACCCCCGGTGGACGCCGCTCACCAAAAGCGTCACCGAGATTTTCGACACCGAGAGGCTCCCATGGCCAAAGGCTCCAATAATCCGAGAGCGTCACAACGCTGATCAGAGCAAATTCTGTGACTTCCACAGGACAAAAGGCCACAACACTGACGAATGCATAGACTTGAAAGAAATCATCGAGACATTCGTCAGAGATGGAGAACTCGCACACCTCGTGGCGTAAAGGATGCTGAGCAGGCTAACGCGTGTAGAACCCCAGTTGGGAAAAACACGAAACTACAGCTACAATGTTGGAGACTACATACTGCGTAAACAACGAGATTCCGAACCAAGTGCATATCGGCTCGATGGCACTCCCATCCAAACAACATGGAAGGGAGCTCAATTACACAGTGCATGTAGATCAATTCCAAACTTGTAAAAGAAAAGGCCCAGAGCCACTTCTAATGGAAATGATTCTCCTTATCACATTGACGCTGATAATCTTACATTTATACTTATGAACTTTCCACACTGATATGCCGGTCTTCACCGCATACATAAGTGGGGAAGTAAGTCGTTGCGTGTGGAAGGCGGCAAAACCCGCATAAACACAAAAAACGGCAAACCTTCACGCAGGTCAGTCATAGGTGAAGTTCGGTCATCCCACTAAATGAAAGTGCCGGTCCTACCCGCACAAATCATGATAGAGGAAACCGAACTAACCTATTGACAACCACGCGTCGAACGGTTAATTTATTCAAAACACTGATATGCCGGTCTTCACCGCATAAATAAGTGTGAAGAAGTCGTTGCGTGTGAAAGGCGGCAAAACCCGCATAAACACAAAAAACGGCCAACCTTTACGCAGGTCAGTTATAGGTAAAGTTGGGTCATCCCACTAAATGAAAGTGCCGGTCCTACCCGCACAAATCATGATAGAGGAAACCGAACTAACCTATTGACAACCGCGCGTCGAACGGTTAATTTATTCAAAACACTGATATACCGGTCTTCACCGCATAAATAAGTGTGAAGAAGTCGTTGCGTGTGAAAGGCGGCAAAACCCGCATAAACACAAAAAACGGCAAACCTTCACGCAGGTCAGTCATAGGTGAAGTTCGGTCATCCCACTAAATGAAAGTGCCGGTCCTACCCGCACAATCATCATAGAGGAAACTGAACGTTAACCTATTGACAACCGCGCGTCGAACGGTTAACTTATCCAAAACACTGATATGCCGGTATTCACCGCATAAATAAGTGTGAAAAGAAGTCGTTGCGTGTGGAAGGCGGCAAAACCCGCATAAACACAAAAAACGGTAAGAATTTCTAAGGAAAAGATGAGGAAAACCTTCACGCAGGTCAGTCATAGGTAAAGTTTGGTCATCCTACTAAATGCAAGTGACGGTCTTACCCGCACAATCATGATAGAGGAAACTGAACATTAACCTATTGACAACCGCGCGTCGAAAGGTTAACTTATTCAGAACACTTAGAAAATCTCTTAAGGAAAAAATGAGGAAAACCTCCACGCAGGTCAGATATAGGTAAAGTTTAGCCATCCTACTAAGTGAAAGTGACGGTCTTACCCGCACAATCACGAAAGAGGAAGCAAAACTTTAACCTATTATCTGCCACGTTGAAAGGTTAACTTATCCAAAGTACTTAAGAAATTGCTAAGTTAAACTAAAGTATGCACAAGCGAATCATATATTGTTTATGCGGCAAAACAAGTGCCAAATTAAACTATAATATGCATGAGCAAGTCGTATAAAGCAAGAGTGATGGTCCTACCCGCACAAAAGATTTATATTCCATAAAAATTCAACTGTTACAAGAATGGCCGGGTATCTACCCGCCTACAAGAATATAAATCTATACAAAGACGTAAATCTATCCTAACAGTGGGAAAGGATTTAAAAGATCAAGCTTCAGGGCCACTCCCTCCAAACCCACTTGTACCCGCACCATCAGTTGGCTGTGGCGGTTCAAGGAAGGTCTTGAGAATGGTTAGCCCATCATCAGCAGCAGCAACTTCGTTCACCTTCTCCACCACCGGGTGCGGGAAGGCGGCATACTGGTTCACTGCTTGGTCATATACAGCTTTAGTATCCACATCATATAAAGGGAAGTTGGAAGGCGGGATGCCCTTTTCAACGAACCCTAGACCAAGCAGGAAGCCAGCCTTTTCCCCATCCTCATGAGAAGCGTTGAGGGCTGCGATCATGGCATCGTCATATGATGTGTCCGTGAAGACCCGATGCACAACCTACAAAACAAAAATACAAGTATCAAAACCTTTTCTAAGTACAAAGAAAAGCGTAAAGATATTATGAAGCTATGCATACCTGCGACAACGCTTCTCGTAGAAGCCATTCCTTGGTAACCAGAGCCTCCTGGAGGGCAGCTTGAGCTTCATTACGGGCGCGTTCGGCTTCGTTCTTTGTAAGGTTGGCAAGCAACACATCTTTGGCTGCAGCCTCTTCGACGCCCTTTAGCTTACGCTCAGTGTGGTCAAGCACCCCCCTCTGGTCCAAGATCTCTTGAAGCTTCTTGGCATCTTCCATGGCCAAGGCATCATGAGCCTGCTGGAGCCTCTCTAATTTGGCTTTGAACTCCTCATTCTCAGCGCGTAGAGGCTCAGCAACAGCTTCAGCCTTGGTGGCCCTCTCAGTTGCGTTCCGTGCAGTTTCCTTAGCCAACCGAGGCTGTTCATTAACAGCTTGGGTAGCCTTGGAACGGGCCTCGAAACGGGGCCTGAACTTCAACCTCGAGGGCCTTGAAGGCCTTCTCCTT